>NW_027330501.1:0-25000 GCF_019914945.1 Typha latifolia | reverse complement strand
TGACAGCCTCTAAGTGAATGAGGTAATTAGGACCTTCTGGTGGTTTGGGGTCCCTTTGTAGGTGAAGAATTGATCCACTTGATAGAGCCAGTCTACTGAATCGCCTTTTGTGAACTTGGGGAAATATAGTTGTATGGTTTGGCCCCTACAAATGTCTCGTCTTTATGGATGGCATGTCGTCGTTCCCCGCAAGGGTCCCTTCTGCCACGTGGAGGGGGACCCCACTGTGGCATCAGCTCCACGACCCATTGGTTTGGACGATTGACTGTCCTAGTCATTGGTGGCTCGAGCCAATCTCTCATCGCGACAAGCCCTTGTCTTGGTGTAGGTGGTTCATGCTAGAGTCTACCCTGTTCTGTTTCGGGCGAAATCCTAGCTGCGGGTGGCTCGGTCCAAGACATAGGCGCAGGTGGTTCAGGCCAAGCCCTAGACATCGTCGGGTCAGACCAAGCCCTAGCCGTTGGATGGGGTGCAGTTTTAGTGCGCCCAACTCCATCTCGTGCACCTAACCTTGGTGGGTTCATCCATTGGTGTGCACGCCCAAGGGATGGGTCCACCCTAAACCCTACGACATCCTCCTCTTTAACCGGTTTAGCACGCATAGGTTCGGGAGCCGCAATACTCCTGTCTATTTGTGCTCATGGAGTCAGTTCATTATGGAGTTTGCGAATAGCGGACACCATCTTAACCATGAATACTTGTATTGATTGCAAGGATTGAATGACCTCTAGCTGAGCTGTCGAGGGTGGTGGGGTCGGCGGTTCCGGCAGTGGACTTGTGCTTTCGAGTAGTCGTCGCCGGTGGTGGATCCCTGATCGTAGAAGTCTCACCGATCACTCTTGCTGCCATCCCTCATGTGATTGTCATCTGGTCTGAGGAATGATGGCTGTGATACCAAATTGTTATAGACCACTTAAGATGATCCGCAACAAGGGAGTGCAGGCTTAGATTAGGGTGAATGATGGTACATGGAGAGGGTGCAAGGAGGGATGATGGCGGTGGTGATGGTGGGGAAGAAGATGGGCAGCGATGGCGGTGATGAAGAGAGATTAATTTACTTCTACTCCTAGGTTATCTTACTCTTATCCACTTCTACTCCTTGGTTATCTTACTCTTATCCACTTCTACTCCTTGGTTATCTTACTCTTACTCCTAAGATAAACTCAAAGCTGGAATACTTTCTCAATGCTTGGATGCTTAATAAGGAGCCCAACCCCTCCATATATAGAGGTCGGTTACAACGAGTCCCACTAGGACTAGTCCTAAAGGCTGACATGACTCAAATTAGGATTTGCCTTAAAGGCTTGCAGACTTGATTGGACTTGCCTTCTTAACTAGACTTGCCTTAAGGGCTGTCATAACTTATTTGGACTTGCCTTAATGGCTCACTTGACTAAACTAGATTTGCCTAAAAGGCTTACATTATAAAATAATTAAAAGATAAATAGACTCGATCAATCGAGCCCAATGTCCCCATGAATTGATTTGATCAGACCCGGATCACATTAGTGAATTGAGGGGAATGTTCCCAGATCTCCATCTCGAGCTCCCAAGTAACCTCATCAGTCGCTCGACAACTCGATTAACATCTCTATCTCAAGTCTTCTCCATGTTGTCACCTTCGTTTGGCCGAGACCCTCACGGGTTCTACTACATCCTCTATTCCTCCAAGGGCTTGGGTAGGTCATTTTCACAACTAGATTTGGTCTGATTCTAACTTTAGAACGGAAGACCGGATGTACTCGAGTCCCGACCGGCAAGTCAAGTGGATAAGCCACTGGTCTGACTCGCTCCTCAATACGAAATGCTCCAAAAAAATTGTTTGCCAACTTCTGATTTTGTAGGGGTCGCAATGTCGCTTGCCAATACAATTGCGCCTTCACATAGACCAGATCTCCCACCGCAAACTCTCTTTTTTTGTGTTCTTTGTCATACACCGACTTCATACGATTTTGAGCTGCTGCCAACTGGACCTAAGTCGGCTCAGCAAACTCATCTCAGTCCATCAAATCAAGATCCAACTCCGAGCGGTCCGCCGATGCCAGCTGATCATAAGTTTGCAAGACTGGTTGTGTTCTATATACACCACCTCAAATGGGGACACCCCTGTGCTGGTCTGGTATGCAGTGTTATATGACCATTCCACCCATGGTTAGTAACTCAGCCAAGTCTTTGGTTGATCCCCAACAAAACAGCGAAGGTATTGCTCAATACCACAGTTTGACCATCTTGTTTGAGGGTGGCAGGCCAAACTGAGGTTCAACCGAGTACCTTGCAATCTGAAATAATGCATCCAAAAGTCATTAGTAAATACATGTTCACGATCTGAAACGATGCATTGTGGCATACCGTGGAGTTTGGCGATGTTGTGAACAAAGATTTCAGCAACAGTTTTTGCTGAAAATGGATGCTTCAAGGCTGAAATTGTATGTCCAAGATATTCCACTTGAGGCACTCCCCACAGGCATTAAGAGTTCTTCATTTTCAGCCCATTTTTCTCTAACAAAATCAGCACTTTGTGCAAATGCTGCAAGTAATCCTGTCATGTCCAACTATATAGACAAGTATGCCATCAAAATATATCAAAACATATTGATGCATTAAGGAGCGGAAGACATCATCCATAAGACTTTGGAATGTTGCTAGGGCATTTGTGAGACCAAACAGCATCACTCGGAACTCATAGTGGCCGTCATGAGTCCGAAACACCGTCTTGTGCACATCCATCAGGTGTACTCAGATTTGGTAGTACCCAGCCCTCAAATCCAGCTTGCTGAAATGTGCCGCTCCCGCCAACTTGTCCAGCAGCTCTTTGATCAACAGTATTGGGTACCGGTCCTTGATGGTTATAAAATTGAGTGGTCGATAGTCCAAGCAAAACCAGCAAGTTCTTTCCTTCCGCACGAGTAGAACCGGTGAAGAGTATGCGCTTCTACTTGGGTGGATGACTCCTTGATCCATCATCTCACTCACCATCTTCGAGATAGCTTCCTTCTAGATGTGGGGGTATCGATAAGGATAAACATTTGCTGCACCAGCCCCCAGAACTATCTTGATACAAAGATCATTGTCATGTGCCGAGGGTAGACCTTTTGGCTCCTCGAACAAGGTCTGGAATTCCTACAATAACTCAGCAATATCAAGGGGTATATATCCCGAGCCTCCATTCATCACTACATCAATAGGGGCCAGCTGCAACATGTAGGCATTGTCATGGGAACATGGCATTTCGGACCAAATGCTCATCCAAGAAGTTGTGCATTCTCCCAATGTCGATTAGGATGAGCATGGTGGCCTTTTTGATGATTCCTTCCGCCCGTAAATGTTACGGAACAAATCTGGAATGATCCATCCGTAACAATTGTATCAGAGCAGGTGGAGCCTTGGCCACCATTAATGACTACCTCAAGGTCAAGGATGTCGGCTTATACAAAAGGCCCAAGATACACGCCAATCGATCCGGACTTTCCGAAGCCTTGGAAGGCCTTGATTGACGATGAGACGGCGTATCTCTTCTTCAGGAACACCAAGACTCAAGTTACACAATGGGAGGAGCCCAAGGTTTATATGCAAATATCATGGTGGTCTCCATGGACGCAAGTGCCTTATAACGAAGCCACCACTGCATATGCATATGCTGACAAAGCAGGGAGGGCTGTGCTCAACCCACGGCATGCCACGCGGATGGAGGCATCACGACAACGACCACCGGCGTACAAGTGCGACTCTCCACCAGCAAGATGGATGGGCATCATTGAACAAAACAATCGCACCATCTAGAACTCTGTCTCCCCCGCATCTGCGAGATCTTATGGCGGGCCATGTCGATCTACAGCAAACCATGTGGAGATCAAGGCACTATCATGGCACAAACTGTAACACCCACAAACCCAAAACACGTGCATGGCACGACTCCACACGGCACGTGCGTGGCACCTAACCATTTGGTTAGTTACTAACAATCAAATAAACATGTATCAACATCATAATTTTATCTACAACATCTAAACTAAGAATAACTCAAGTCTAACCGTCAACAACATATATATAACCCTACTTGGGCTCCACACAGGCCACAATACATCATCAAGAGCTTTTCATCACAACATATACATAACGGTGGTATATACATAATTATACAACACCTGCTAAAATATAAGACAAGGATAAAGACACTTTGGAGGTTGTCCACTAATACATCAGATAAGATAACTCACCTAGCGTATAACACTAACCATACTCTACTCTTCACCCACTCGCAAGACTTCTAAGGAAGTATCCCGCTCCACTCGTTCACCTGAGTTTTTGAAAATGAGAAAACAAAGAGAGTCATGAGGTAAATGCTCAGGGAATAGACCTTACCCCGAATTAGTGAAGCCAAACAAAGAGTAAATCATGTACTAGATAATATGAATCACAAAATGCATCATGTCATGAATGAGTGTATGAATGTAAGCTCAATAATATATAATTGAAATGTAAATAATGTGTCATAACTGATAAAAGCATATAATTCTCAACAATAAGTAAACAAATCTCCATGCTGTATCATCATAACTCTCTTTCAAATATGACACATGATGCATGCCGACCATGACCATGTTGTGATATCAAATGCAATCATATATGATATATATTGACCACTTGATAATCAGATAATCAGATGAAAATAAAATCATATGCAGTTCTCAACATCTCAGTCATCATCATACTAGACCACTGTGCATAGTCAACACCCGGTACCTGGTCTCAACATCATGCCCGAAGGCTCAGAGCATACTCTGCCATCCATAAGGAGTATCTCAAATATAACCATATCCTACCATCCGCTAAGGGTATCAACATCCATCTAGACTGGGCACCCTTCTAGCTGATAGAAATCTCGTGAGGATAACTCACCACATATAACCTGGTGAACGGCATGTGTCCAAATGTCTACTGCACACACAAATTAATGATCTCGGACATAAGGCCATAGGATTGCCACTATGTCGAGCGATCAATCATCCACCAAGCGTGTCCTAACCCTCGTGCCCACTCGGGTATCCTCACGCTTTCTATCAACTATCCTATCAATCATATTTCATTATTTCCTTCTAAATGATAGATCATATGCATATATCCAGTATGATAACAAGTCAATGCATAACAGAATTTAGGTGGAATAGGAATCAAGTGAAAAATGATGCAATGTAGTCTCCAACCATGTAGTCTACACATGCATATGGGGAAGAGAGAAAAAGAATATTAGAGAGAGAGACGCGACGGTGGCAGGGTGGCTAGGTCCCACCTCCACGCATCGCCGTGTCATGTAGGAGCGTGGCTCAGTGGAGGTGCGTGGCACCCCCACCCCTACCATGGCATGCAGGGCATACTGGGAATGAAGCCGGCCACAGCGCGGCCAGTCGCGTCATGCCCAGCAATTTTTCTTTTACCCTACTTGGGTTATTACACAAACGTTGTTGGAGATCATGGCGACCCTTGTGGACATGAACCAAAGTCATTCAGGACGTACACCTAATCATACCAACTATAGAGAAGCTAATCAAGGTGGCACACTGACGATAGTAAGCACAGCCATCGAACTAGATCACGCCATGGCAACGGGGGCAGAACCTGCACTGAGGGCACTTACACAACATGACGAAGAACCACCAAGGTATGCATCACCATCAAAGGAGACCTTGCTGCCCACACCAACAGCTAGGAATCCCAAAGCGATCGTCAATTATCACTAATCGCCACCTGAGCCACCACTAATTGAGGGCATTGAAGCTTTGAAAGATATCAAGGATCCAATACCTCGACAGCCCAATCCTATGGTCGTGGCTGCCTATCAAGTTCCTTACCAATCTAAAGGACAACCTTGCGTGAGGCCTAGAGTAGACTTAAGCCTATATTGGATTGTGGGTGAGTTAAATCTTAGCGTTGGACTAATTAGTCGAGCACCAATCAGTGGGCTACATTGTATTACACTTGGTCGAGCCGTGGCCTCCACAAGTCTTGCACTCTTGGACTCAGCTCGAGTGTTGGTGAGAACTATTCGGCAAATAATGAAGGTTTGGAAACCACCATGGACACCGAGGAAAACGTGGTCAGAAGCGTGGTGGATTGATGCGAATCGGGTCAGATCAGATCATGACAATAGGAAATTGGGCTCAATGGATTGAGTCTAGTTATCTTATCTGCTTATTTGCTTTAATTAGAGTCTTATTAGGTTAGAATTTCTTTGTTAACTAATTCAGATATATGCAGTTTCGGGATAATATTCAAAGGATATTCCACAGATCGAAGACATCCTGATCTACAACTTTCGTATTCAAGGTCTCGCCAGATTCGAACTCTATCTGTGGCAGAACAAAGAATCAATCCGAGAATGATAAGGAATGCAGATTTAGCTAAGTCATGTTTATCTCTTATGTAAGAACTTAAGGCAAGTCTAGTTAAGTCATGTAAGCCACTAAGGCAAGTTCAATTAAGTCATGCAAGCCTCTAAGGCAAGTCCTAGTTCGAGTCGTATAAACCTTTAAGGTTAGTCTAAGGCAAGTCCTAGTTCGAGTCATATAAGTCTTTGTACCTGACCTCTATATATAAGGGGGCTGAGCTTCTTTGTTTAAGGATGGAATTGAACGGAATGAATATTGAGTTAAGTTTATTTACCTTGCATTACTTATCGTCCTTATCTTTTACCATAACCATTAGATCGTCGTTATCTTTCTAGGTGTGGATGGCAGCCAAAATCATTATGCTATTGGAATGTTGGTTTCTTGCCTCTCTATATTCTCTCTAGTCTCTCTACCCTAATCTCCCTCCTCCCTCTTTACCAACCTACCACCTGTTCCGTTGGCAAGGTCTCGTCTAGCTTCTAATCTCCCTCTACCGCCGATCCCCCTTGTCCAGTAGGGCAGGCCTACTTCTCCCCCTTCGTCTCTCTATCTTAGGACTGAAGGAAAATACGAGCGAGTTATGGCACTGGTACAAGCGTACGAATTTGAGCTTGATCTGTACCCCCTTGCTCTCATAGGAGCGGACCTGGTCCCATCACATTAGACTTTGGCACAAAGCAAATGGAGTTCAAATCCAAAGGCAAGATGGTGCAACTTGAAGGGATCAAACCGAGCCCAAAAGCATCATTTCAGGCCTTAGAAGGACTTCCACAAGCTGGCTGCCACGGCTTGTTGATGCGGCTTGTTTCAACCCGAGAAGGACCCGAAGCAATGGGTAATGAAATTAAGGCTGATTTGAATTCTATCTTGCAAGAAGGGCTGCCCCCCGATATTGGCCTGTGACCACCGCCATTGAGATCACACCAGGAGTTGGTCCAGCCAATGTACGACCCTACCGGTACCCTCACACTCAAAAGGAGGCAATCACAAGGCTGGTGCGTGAGATGCTAGATCAAGAGATCATCCAACCGAGCCATAGCGTCTACTCTTCACCAGTACTTCTCATGCGCAAGGACAATTCATGGCAGTTTTGTGTGGACTATCGCACCCTCAACTCGATCACCATCAAAGACTGGTACCCTATTCCGGTCATTGAGGAGCTCCTAGATGAGTTGGCAGGTGTAGCAATCTTCACCAAACTGGATATGTGCGCAGGATACCACCAAATCCGAGTCGAAGCGGAAGATGTTCACAAGACAGCCTTCCGGACTCATGATGGACATTACGAGTTCCTTGTGATGCCCTTTGGCCTCACCAATGTCCCAACAACGTTTCAAGGGCTAATGAATGACTTGTGGGTCCAAAAGATGCCCTCGTGGCTCGCAAGGGGTTACTCCTGGAAGTGGCTAATCAGGGCGATTCATAAGTCTACATTAGTTGGGATTAGGATCCAGTCCCACTTGAGCACAAGTCCATCTCTCGTGCTGTACTCGATCTGACTTGACATGTCTCGAGTCACCTGAGCCGCAAGTTCCACTAAACTTGGGTCCTTCAAGGTGGCATCCCTGATCCGGTCCAACAAGGAGAGGGTTGGAATCGATAGAGTGGCTAGCTCGATGGCATCAAGTTGGCGCAAGAGTGCATTGGCCGTGCCGTTCTCCGAACCCTATTTGTAAACCAAGTCACAGTCACACCCGAGCAACTTGGAGAGCCACCTTTGTTGCGCTGGAGTTTGGATCCTTTGCCCAAGTAAGTACGGCAGACTTCTTTGATTGGTGCGCACTATGAACAGCCTTCCGATCAGGTATGCGCACCACTTGCTTACAGCGTAGACCATGGCTAACATCTCTCGTTCGTACATCAACAATTGGCGCGACTGTTGTGAGAGGGCCTTGCTAATGTAGGCTATGCATCACCTTTCTTGCTTCAAAATTGCGTCGATCCCTGACCCAGATGCGTCACACTTGATAACAAAGGTCTTCGTTAAATCTGGTAGAGGTAACACAGGTGCCTCAGTCATAGCTTGCTTGAGTTCTTCAAATGTGCATTTTGCCTTGTCATCCCATCGAACCCGCCTTTACGGAGTAGGGCAGTCAGCGGGGTTGCAATCATCCCATAGCCCGGGATGAACCGACGGTAGTAGCCGGTGAGGCCAAGTAAGCCTCGAAGCTCCTTGGGCGTCTTCGGTCTTGGCCAGCACACCATGCTAGCCACCATCGCGAGATCGAACTCCACACCTGCGGAAGAGATGAAGTGCCCTAGGTACACTACTCATGGCTGCCCCCAAAGACACTTGCTTTTCTTTACCTTTAGCCCGTGCCCTGTAATATCTATAGGTGGTGTAGGTGCTCCTCTCTCGATCGACTGTAAAAGAGGATGTCGTCAAAAAACATGAAAACATACCGTCAAAGGAGTGGGAAAATACATCGTTCATCAACCCTTGAAAAGTTGTCGGGGCATTGGTTAGGCCAAAAGGGCATTACAAGGAACTCTAATGCCTGTCATGGGTTTGAAAGGCTGTCTTATGAATGTCGGCTGCCCAGACCCTAATATGGTGATAGCTCGCTCGCAAATCTAGCTTGGTGAAGATGGCGGCACCTTCTAACTTGTCCAATAATGCACTAGATGGTGATGGCATTTAGTGATCGGTAATCCACAAAGAATCGCCATGAGTTGTCTTTCTTTCGCACTAGTAGCAGCGGCGATGAGTAAGCGCTATGGGTTGCTTGGATGATGCCTTGGTCCAATATCTCTCATACCAGCCGTGTGATCTCATCCTTTTAGGCATGTGGATACCGGTAAGGCCTCATATCCTGTAGGTCGCGTTCGAACACGGAAGGGGGCGTCGTTCGAATGCCTTTGCGAACACCTGCATCTGGTTCGCAAAAACAGAGAACGCGAAATGTGCGTTTGAACGTCTCCATCAGTTTTGCATCAATAGTGAATGCATTTTGTGCGTTTAAACGCGATCGGCGGGAGTCCACTAGAATTAGGGTGAATAATTGTTATTTTGACTTGTTGGCTAGCCTCTACAAAGGTGTGGATGGCAGCCCAAATCATTATGCTATTGGAATATTAGTTTCTTGCCTCTCTATCTTCTCTCTAGTCTCTCTACCCTAATCTCCCTCCTCCCTCTTCACCAACCTACCACCTCTTCTGTTGGTAAGGTCTCGTCTAGCTACTAATCTCCCTCTGCCGCCGAACCCCCTAGTCACGTAGGGCAGGCCTAATTCTCCCCCTTCGTCTCTCTATCTTAACCATCTCTATCTCCCGGGCAATTTTTACCATAGTTGTATGCCCAATCATAGCCTTTTAACTAACCATCTATCGCAAATGCATTCGCAAACAACCACCGCCATCATCGATTGCCGAGCCACCTCCATCAACTACTTGACCTCCACTCCATCATCACCTCCATCCTTTACCTAGGAATTCGTGCCACACCCGTGGATCCCAAATCCCGAGCAAAACTGCTATAAATTGGATCAAGCTGGTTTGTAACAATTGGTATCAGAGCCCGGTGAACCTCAGACCACTATTAATGGTAGAAACAAGGAAGATAGCATCAATAAGGAGATCAATAGAGAACACACCGACAAGGGAATACTCAATCCACGATAACCCTAACCGTGAGGCTGATTCCTTTACGGCGGCTACGGCAGGACTGAGTCAACCAACGTCCATGGGTGTGAACATGGGCTTGGCGGATGAACTTAGGGGCATGTTCCAAACATTGCAGCATATGGTGCACGCAATGCAGAATGATCAAAATGCTTTAAAGGAATATGTTATGAACCGATCAGCTTCATCAACTCCTCGACGAAGGGGCGGCCCTCTCCTCCCCCTTCTTCCAATCTATTCAACACTTGCCCTAACACTTCCATCAACCATACCCTTTCCATCACCACTTTTCACCGGTGCCATCCCCCAAACGCCGGTCCACCTCCAACCACCTTCATCCTACGATCTCGTGCCTATCCACAGATCCTAAACAGACCACCTTGATGTTTGTCCACTAATCGAACGATATCTCGAGATCCCCATATCCGATTCACCTGAAACTTGATTTGTTGGAAAGCTATTTTCTGGGGCTACAACATATCAAATTTCATATCGATCCGACGGTGGCATCTTTCAAGATCTTATTTCAAAGTTCCGTTCCAGATCCAGTCCAGATCAGAGAATTGGAAGAGATTGAACCATAGCCTAAGGGGAGATCGTATCAAGTTAGTATCAGAGCCACCGTTCCTCGGACAAACACATCCTATGATGACCACCAGAGCCATGTGTTAGGACTGTTTTGTTCGCATTGTTGGTCCTATTGTATTTTTCACTTTTTGAGTATGTAAATGGGATGCCAACCCTATGTCTTTTGCATGTTTTGGGTGTCTTTTTAGTTTCCTTCAAGAGCTCCTTGCGAAGCAACCTTGGGATCGCAATATTAGTGTCATCCCAACACTAGTTTGGGTTTTTCCCCGCACGTGCCTATAAAACTCATGGGCCAAAACCCAAATGGGGCTTACTTTCAAAACGTAACGCCCCACAAGACCTTTGAACCCCCTGGGTTGCAGAATTGGGGATGCTCATACTTAGTAGTATAGGAGAACTATCGAGAAGTATTAAGTGAGCCAGCTTCGCAACCGAAGTGCCACTGGTTCAATGGTGTTCATTTTGCCCTCGATGGCTATCCTGCCCCTTTAATTTCTTGTCGTTGGCATGTCTTGTAACTTCTTTTCCAATTAATAGAGAATCGCAAACTTGTTTGCCATACATTGTATTTTGCTTGTCTTTGCTTTGTCGCAATCCAAAACAGGTGCATCGCTTGTGAAGCGAACGGCTGACTTAACTTTGCTACTTGAAAGTTGAGTGCCGCGCGGTCTTTGTCTATCGCAAAGACTTAGTCCGTGACAAGTGGTATCAGAGCAGGTCGACAAGAGCAACATCCTTGCGAAATGGGGCACCATAAGCAAGGCGGGGAGACAAGTCAAGCGGCAAATACAGCAGATCTGGGCAAAGGACCAGCGGTGCTGATTACGGAGCCACATCTGAGCGATTCTGAAAGGCATCGAAGTAACAGAGAGCGGATTGACGACATGGAGGGACACATCTCGCAACTAAGTGCCAGTGTTGCTCAAATATACACTCTCGGCGATAGGGTGGATCGCTTGGAGGCGTATCAGCAGCACATCGACGACGAGGTCGAGACGTTGCGAGACAACACCAAGGAAGCTGTCCAACACCTCAAGGAGCAGCTAGCGGACCTCTCCGCAAGGGTGACGGTACTCACGAGAGCCATGAGGACCGTGCAACCTGCCGCGCACACAGAGGGACATTCTAGAAGGGTCAGAGTGTCGGAACCGCGCTGCTACAAGGGCGCAAGAGATGCCAAAGAGTTGGAGAACTTTCTCTTCGATGTTGAGCAATACTTTTGGGTGGTGCGACCGGACTCGGAAGAAACCAAAGTCACCTTCGCAACGATGTACCTTGACGGGGATGCCAAGCTATGGTGACGGACTCGTTATGAGGACATCCAAGGTGGCCGCTGCAACATCAATACTTGGGAGGATCTGAAAAGGGAGCTGAAGGTGCAGTTCCTTCCTGAAAATGTGGAGTTCATCGCAAGACGGAGTTTGCGACATCTCACACAGACGGGTTTGTGGTGGTCTACCTCGACGACATCGTGGTGTACAGCAAGACGTTGGAAGAGCACATCCAACATCTCAAAGCCATCTTCAAAGTGCTAAGGGAACACTCCCTCTTTGTGAAGAAGGAGAAGTGCTATTTTGCACAAGAGGAAATCATGTTCCTTGGACACCAAGTTGGCGGAGGACACATTCGCAAGGACAAGGAGAAAGTTCGTGCCATTTACGATTGGCAAGCCCCTTCGAAGGTTACAGAACTTCGCTCATTTTTGGGGCTTGTCAACTATTATCGGCGGTTCATCGCAAGCTACTCGCGGAGGGCTGCGCGGCTGACTGATTTGCTGAAGAAGGACCGCTCATGGGAGTGGTCTAGCAAATGTCAAGAGGCCTTTGCTGATTTGAAGAGAGCGGTGATGGAGGAACCCGTATTGCAGTTGCCGAACTACTCCATTCCGTTTGAAGTTCACACGGATGCGTCAGATTATGCCATCGGAGGAGTTCTTATGCAAGAAGGACATCCGGTTGCATATGAAAGCCGCAAGTTGAATGATATGGAGCGGAGGTATACGGTGCATGAAAAGGAGACGACGGCAGTCGTACATTGCCTTCGTGTTTGGAGGCATTATCTCCTTGGGTCTCGCTTTGTTGTGAAGACCGACAATGTGGCCTTGAGTTACTTTCAAACTCAAAAGAAGCTCTCTCCAAAGCAAGCAAGATGGCAAGACTTCTTGGCGGAATTCGACATGGTTTTGGAATATAAACTAGGTCGAACAAACCAAGTTGCGGATGCCTTAAGCCGCAAGGCGGAATTGGCTACTCTTAAAGCGGTGGCAAACGAGAGTATAAGCCAAATGCAAGCGTCGCTTTTGAAGAAGATTCACGAGGGGATGCAAGGTGATCCGATGGCGGAGACCCTCAAGAAGCTTGTAGACGAAGGCAAGACGCGACGGTTTTGGGTCCAAGAGGGACTCATCATGACAAAAGGAAACCGCGTGTACGTGCCACGGGCGAACAACTTGCGAAGAGAACTGCTCAAAGAGTGTCATGACACCTTGTGGGCAGGTCATCCGGGCATACATCGGACCTTGGCTCTTGTGGAAAGAGCATATTATTGGCCAAAGATGGGGGAAGAACGTCGAAGAGTACGTGCGCACTTGTCTCATTTGCCAACAAGACAAGGTGGAGCGCGCGAAGCCTTGTGGGTTGTTGGAACCGCTCCCCGTTCCTAAGCGGCCATGGGAAAGTGTCTCTTTGGACTTCATTTCGAGCTTGCCAAAGGTCGGGGACATTGGCTCAGTGTTGGTGGTGGTGGATCGGTTCTCAAAGTATGCGACTTTCATACCGGCTCCGCTGCATTGCACCGCTGATGAAGCAGCTCGTTTGTTCCTAAGGCATGTGGCCAAGTATTGGGGAGTTCCACAAAATATCGTGAGCGATAGGGATCCTCGGTTCTTGGGTCGGTTTTGGACGGAGTTGTTCAAACTCTTGGGGTCAAAACTCTTCTTCTCCACAAGCCTTCATCCCCAAACTGATGGCCAAACGGAGAGAATAAATGCTCTTCTTGAGCAATACTTGCGGCACTTTGTTAGTGCCAATCAGCAAGATTGGGTCAAGCTACTTGACATTGCCCAATTCTCGTACAACTTGCAGCGGAGCTCTGCATCCAACAAAAGCCCCTTCGAAGTTATCATGGGACAACAACCTTCCACACCGCATACCTTGGTGGTGGGTTACACAGGCAGCAGCCCTTCGGCATATCACCTTGCCAAAGAGTGGCATCGGAATGCGGGGATTGCCAAAGCCTATCTTGAGAAGGAAGCACAAAAGATGAAGAAGTGGGCGGACAAGAATAGAAGGCCGCGAGACTTTAAGAAAGGTGATTTGGTGCTGGTCAAGCTTCAACCGACATCGCTCAAGTTCTTTCGCAAGGTGCACAAAGGACTTGCTCGCAAATATGAAGGCCCCTTTCCTGTCATCAACAAAGTAGGCAATGTGTCCTACCGAGTGCAACTCCCCGCTTGGCTTAAAATCCATCCGGTTTTCCATGTGAGTTGCCTCAAACCGTATCATGCCGATCGCGAAGACCCTTCTCGCAATGTGTCAAGCCGGCCGAACCCCACAACGGCGTCGTTTGAAAGGCAGGTTGACACCATCTTAGCGGACAGAGTGCGAACTATACCCAATGGAGCAACGGAGACCGAATACTTGGTCAAATGGAAGAATCTTCCAATGTCTCAAGCAAGTTGGGAACTTGAAGAATCTCTGCGGCATGAAGAAGACAAAGTTCAAGCCTACCGGAAGAAGAACTTGGCGAGCATGTCAAGATGAAGACAAACATCACTTGGTAGCAGCCGAAGGTCACCTCGACGAGGATGCCGAGAGTCTAAGTGGGGGAGTCTGTTAGGACTGTTTTGTTCGCAATGTTGGTCCGATTGTATTTTTCGCTTTTTGAGTATGTAAATGGGATGCCAACCCCATGTCTTTTGCATGTTTTGGGTGTCTTTTTAGTTTCCTTCAAGAGCTCCTTGCGAAGCAACATTGGGATCGCAATATTAGTGTCGTCGCAACACTAGTTTGGGTTTTTCCCCGCACGTGCCTATAAAACTCATGGGCCAAAACCCAAATGGGGCTTACTTTCAAAACGTAATGCCCCACAAGACCTTTGAACCCCCTGGGTTGCAGAATTGGGGATGCTCATACTTAGTAGTATTGGAGAACTATCGAGAAGCATTAAGTGAGCCAGCTTCGCAACCGAAGTGCCACTGGTTCAATGGTGTTCATTTTGCCCTCGATGGCTATCCTGCCCCTTTAATTTCTTGTCGTTGGCATGTCTTGTAACTTCTTTTCCAATTAATAGAGACTCGCAAACTTGTTTCCCATACATTGTATTTTGCTTGTCTTTGCTTTGTCGCAATCCAAAACAGGTGCATCGCTTGTGAAGCGAACGGCTGACTTAACTTTGCTACTTGAAAGTTGAGTGCCGCGCGGTCTTTGTCTATCACAAAGACTTAGTCCGTGACACATGGCTGAACGGCGAGAAGATGAAGAAGAGATTCTCCCAATAGAGGAGGGGGAAACGGTTGCGGGGACTTCCACCTGCGGAACCACCCGATTTAATTGCGATACGGAAGAACCTAGTGTTCAAGCCATGTTGGGGTCTCTATCCGAACAAATGTCCATCAACAACTAGATGATGGGGGAATTATGGGCGACAAGGGAAGCCATGGAGAACGGGAACGCACCATCGACCCCACAACGCGAGTCCACACCCATGAACCCACCGCCACCGGTTCAGCCTTTGCAACCACAAGAGCCGCTGCTGCCACCACCCTATGGGCAGAGAGACATGCAAGGATGGTTACACCAGGCCCAGTTGCAGGTGAACCCATCCAACAAGCGAACCACTATGGAGACCACCTTGTAGATCAAGATCCGTGGGCGGGTCAATATGATCCGAAACCACGGCGAGCTAATCAAAACCAAAGGAGGGATCATCAACACTTCATGGTGCATCCTCCTCTAGTTAGACAAAGACTAGGACATGATCTGGAACGAGACAACAGCATCCGTGTACAAATCGTGCATCTTGAATTCCCTAAGTTCAAGGGTGGCAATCCAATCAATTGGTTGTATAGGGCAGAGCAATTCTTCGCATACCAAGGTACGGCAGAAGAATACAAGGTAACTCTTGCGAGTTTCCACCTTGAGGATGCAGCACTTCATTGATTTCGAGCAGTCAATGCCAATGAGGCTATCGATACTTGGGCAGAATTTTGCGCCGATATCACATGGCCATTTGGAGCATCCGGGTATGAAGACTTTTGATGCTCTCCTCTAAAAGACGGTGCAAAAAAAAAAAAAACCACGGTTCGGGCATACCAAGAAGAATTCAAGAGGATAAGTAGCTGATGTCATCCACCAAGGGCGGTTCAGCAACTTCGCAGCACCTTCATCTCTGGGATGCAAGGAGACATAAAAGCCGATGTAAGGGTTTTAAGGCCTTGAACTTTAGAGGCCTTCGAAGATGCGGTGCTTATGCAAGACAAACACAGGGCCATGAAGTTACACCTGAAACATAGTTGGACGAGCCAAGGAAGCCGCAATCAAGTTCAAACAACCATAGCGGCAGGAAATAACACCGGAGTACCAAAAATTGCTGCTGTAGTGGTACCTCCTCGAGCACCCTTGAAGCCACCCCAAGATGTAAAGTACACACCTAGAGGTCCAGTACGAGCACTCACACCTGCTCAAGTGGAGGAACGAAGAGCCAAGGCCTATGCTTCCGTTGTGATAAGAAGTTTATACCCGGGCATCGCTGCACTAAACCGATGGGATCGATGATGCTAACCGACCGATTGGAGGAGGCTGCGAATGAGTTTGCAGCTGAAAATGACGGTGTGGCTAGGCATCAAGGAGAAGAATCTGAGGAGCAACTCGTGGAGGACATGATAGCCGAAATCTCCCTCCACGCCTATTCGGGGACAGCTGCGCCAAAGACCTTGTGGGTGAACGGTATAGTCAAGAAAACTACAGTGAGAATCTTGATTGACACCGAGTCCACCCACAACTTCATTGACAAGAGGCTCCTTAGGAAGATTGGGCTCGAGTCAGAACCCACGAAAGGATTCGATGTGACAATTGGAGATGGCACTACATTGCGAGCAGATTTTATTTGTGGAGGTGTGGAATTGAGGGTGCAAGGCCAAACTTTCACATTGGATCTTTATTCATTGGCCTTGCGAGGTGCCGACATTATTTTGGGGACTCAATGGCTTCAAAGCTTGGGGCCCGTAACATTTGATTTCTCAAACCTCACACTGACATTTCGGAGGAATGGTCGAAGGGTGCTGCTGGATGGAAATCAACCGCGGCAAGGGCCGACATTGCAACCACTTGTGGGCTTTCCTTGTGCAGGGGACCGAGCTCTACTGTTGCAAATGGTTGTTGCTGAACCAAAACATCCACCACCAAGGAAAATAGCCGCTGACATGCAAGACCTACTATAGGAGTTCCAGGATCTCTTTGAGGAACCCTGAGGACTGCCGCCGACTCGTCGGCACGACCATTGCATCCAGATCATTCCAAGGGCTGAACTAGCAAATATCCGGCCCTATCGGTACCCACATGTCCAGAAGGAAGAGATTAGTAAATTGGTGGTGGAAATGCTCGAGCAAGGGATTATTCAACCGAGTATAAGTGCTTACTCGTCGCCGGTGCTGCTGGTTCGGAAGAAAGACGAGAGTTGGCGGTTTTTGCATTGACTATCGAGCCTTGAATGCCTTGGATGAACTCACAAGGTCGACTTACTTCAGCAAACTTAACTTAAGAGCGGGGTACCATCAAATCCACATCGACCCGGAAGATGTGCACAAAATGGCGTTCCAAACTCATGATGGCCACTATGAGTTCCGAGTCATGCCGTTTGGGCTCACCAATGCACCGGCCACCTTCCAAGGGCTGACGAATGACCTTTTTTGCCCACTCTTGTGTCGGTACGTGCTCGTCGTCTTTGACGATATTCTAGTGTATAGCAGGAATTGGAGCGAGCACTTGCGGCATGTGCGGGAGGTATTAAATATCTTGCAACAAAACCAGTTAAAAGTCAAGATGAGCAAGTGTCTTTGGGGAGAGCCACGAGTGGAGTACTTGGGGCACATAATCTCAGCAAGAGGAGTAGAAGCTGATCCAAGCAAGATCAAGAATATGGTGGACTCACCAATTCCTTCTAATAAGAGGGAATTGAGGGGATTCCTTGGGTTGACGAGGTACTACCGGCGATTCATTGCCAACTACGGTAAGATTGCTGCCCCGCTGACCTCCTTACTCATAAAAGGAGGGTTTCAATGGACGGGCAAGGCAACGGAGGCCTTCAAAGCCTTGAAGACAACTATGTCTACCGCTCCAGTTCTAGCACTATCGGATTTCAGCAAGCCCTTTGTGGTGGAATGCAACGCTTCGAGTAAGGGCATTGGAGCAGTTTTGATGCAAGAGGGCACACTTGTGGCATATATGTGCAAGGCATTGTCAAACCAGTCGCGATAGCTATCCACCTACGAGCGCAAAATGCTAGTGATTCTCCACGCCGTCACCTGGCGACCTTACATGATTGGCCAACGGTTTACTATCCGCACGGACCAGCGTAGCTTATGGAGCAATGTGTGCAACCCCAGCCCAACAACAGTGGGTCAGGAAACTCCTTGGGTATGACTACGAATTAGTCTACAAAAAGGGGATCAAGAATCGAGCGGCCGATGCCCATTTGTGCCAACCGGACACAAGTGAGCTTGCCTCTTTTTCAGTACCAACATTTCCTCTATTTTCATATATGTGGCTCTTTTTCAGTACCAACATTTCCTCTATTTTCATATATGTGGGGAACCAATGCAGAAGATCATACCATGGAGGAGCTTGAGTCAGAATACAAAGATCGCTTCCCAAATTTCAAACCTTGAGGACAAGGTTGCGAAAGCGTGGTAGATTGATACGATTCGGACTTCACCGATGTCGTCTCGAGCATGGATACACTTTAGGAGTATATTTATTTCTTGTTTTAATATTTAATTTCCAAGAAAATAAGTTTTCTGTAAGTCGCGTTCGAACGCAGGTGGAGTGAGTTTGAACGCGGTTGTGAACGCGGTTGTGAACGCGGTTGTGAACGGGTTGTGAGAGTGTGCATTATGGGCGTTCGAACGCACTGTGAATGCTTGCATCGCATTCGAACGCCTGCATCGTGTTCGCATATCCAGATAAGAGCAAACTCGGTGCGTTTGAACGCGGTCAGACGCATTCGAACGCGGTCGGCGAAATTGTATTGTTTAGATTAATTTTGAGTTGTTTGGTTAGCCTCTAAAAGGATATGGATGGCAATCAAAGGTCATTATTGATTATTGAAGAATTACAGTTTGCCTTGCCTCCTTCGTCTTCTTAACTCTCGTTCTCTCAATCCCTGGTGACGCCGCTTCTAACCTCCCTCGACCGGCCAATCACCTTAGACCCTTAGGGGCGGCCCTCTCCTCCCCGTTCTTCCAATCTATCCAACACTTGCCCTAACCTTTCCATCTCCACTTTTCACCGATGCCATCCCACAAACGCTAGTCCACCTCCAACCACCTTCATCCTAGGATCTCGTGGCTCCATCCACGGATCCTAAACAGACCACCCTAATGTTCGGCCACTAATTGAACGATATCTCAAGATCGCCACATCCGATTCACCTGAACCTTGATTTGTTGGAAAGCTCTTTTCTGGGGCTACAACATATCCAAATTTCACATTGATCCGACGGCGGTATCTTTCGGGATCTTATTTCAAAGTTCCGTGCCAAATCTAGTCCAGATCAGAGAATTGGAAGTGATCGAACCTTAGCCAAAGGGGAGATCGTATCAGGAGATCATCAAGCACAAAGGTTTAGACCTGAACCAAGGATCTTTCGCGAACCCAACAATACTATCCGAGGGAGAACCTCATGCTTGGAGTTTCAAAAATTCCAAGGCGGTAATCCGACGAATTGGGTGTTGCAAGTGGAGCAATACTTTGATTACCAATGGACAGAGGAGATCGCAAAGGTCCAGATGGCAAGGTTTCACCTCCAAGGAACGGCATTGCATTGGTATTGATCGGCTATTCTAGGTGGAGGATTTACCGGTTGGGCAGACTTTTGTAGGAGGATTTTATACGCAGATTTGGGACAGTGGTGTATGAAGATTTTGCTGCCACATTAAGCAAGATGGTTCAAAGGATAACTGTATTGGAGTGCCAAGGGGCAACCGAGATGGGCGGTTTGTGCCTAGACAATGGTTGGAAATTCTACAGGTTCAAAGATAGCTGCTACTAGTACCAGAGCACGACCACCTTTGAGACCTTCTTCCGATATTAGAAGAAACACAAGACCCCCCCCCACCCCCCCCCCCACCCCCCGCCCCACGCATATTTGGGTACTTCCACATCGAGGACATTGCGGCTAGGCAGACTCGTTAGAAAGCATTGTGTGCACATTGTGCCCGATCGCATTCGAACGCACATTTTGCATTCTCTGTATTTGCGAACTTGATTCAGGCGTTTACAAGCGCGTTCGAACGCACTCCATCTGCGTTCAAACACGACATATAGAAAACTTATTTTTCTATGAATAAACACTAAAACAAGAATAAAAGACACCCCTCAGGTGTATCCATGCTCGAGATGTCATCGGTAAAGTCCGAATCATATCAATCCACCACGCTTCCTTGTCCTCAAGGTGACTCGAGTCAAACTTGTTGTGTTTGTCTAGCTTGGATACTTGTACTCCTACTGGCCCAAGGTGGGATTCGGGTCCGTCTACATTGAGTCCAATTGGTCTTGGGTGGTTGAACCAATTGACTCAATTTCAGCTATAGAAATCTGGTGCATCCGATTGCGCTCGGGAGGTTGAGTTAGATATAGTTGGGGGATCCTAATTTGGTCCACCGAGTGACTCAAGTTAGGTTCAACTAGCCGAACTGACTGTTGGTTGTGCTCATAATCGTTCTGCCCACTCCATGGATTAGGATCCAAGTCAAATGTGTCCTGGTATAAGCAAACTCGACTTAAGTCAACTAGAAGCTTTCTGATTAGGTCCCTTATTTGACAATTGAGTCCCCAAGTCCAAAGATGACTCACACTTGACTTGACCCCTTTGGCTCTTAGGTCCAACCCAGCTCATGTCTAGCAATTCAACCTAGTCAAGCCCAACCATGTAGCCATCTTGAAATTCTAACCATTTAGGGTTTTCAAAAAAATTTGAAATCCCTAATATTTCTCCCATAATTCCATCTCCATCAGTCGTTGCCTTGGCACGTGGCAGCCATGGCTGAGTAGTGACTACCTCCGG
The DNA here is from genome assembly GCF_019914945.1 of Typha latifolia. Lineage (NCBI taxonomy): Eukaryota > Viridiplantae > Streptophyta > Magnoliopsida > Poales > Typhaceae > Typha > Typha latifolia. The sequence goes on along the minus strand of NW_027330501.1, from coordinate 4,124 downwards.
TAATTGCTCTGGCAGGGTTCCCAGCGGTGTGGTGGCGGTCGGCGACGATGGAAGACCGAAGTTGGCCCAAAAAAATGAAATCTCTAGGCCCTTCTCTGTCTCGTTGCAGCCATGGCAAGGAGCCTTCGGCCATCTGGAATATGAAAATAGCTGCCGGTGAGGTCCCTCTTGGGGTGGCGGCGGTTGACTGCTGTGGAAGGCTAAGGTTGACAAAAACAAAATCTTTTTCTCCTTCTTCTTCATTTAGTTGCAGCCATGGCAGGAAGCTTTCGGCCGTCTAGGTGAGAAAAGAAGCAGCCCCCAAGTGTCGAAACTCACGGTTCCGGATCATCTCCCTCACCACCGATGAGGATTCCTAATGAGGGATATCCAGCAACCATGCGTGGTCTTCCTCTATTCAATAGTAATTCGCACGATTGTCGACTCATAAAAGAACTCCATTTTGACATCGAAAGAACATTTCCAACCGTCGAGCTCGACGGAGGAAACTACTGCCTTCAAGTTGGACTCTTTGCCATTTCTGTAGGGATCGGGAAGGGTGCGGCCAGCCTTTCGCGGTTTGTCGACCAGGTCTCCAGTGCATGGGAAGATGTGGAGGTTCTGAGGGCTGCTACGATGGTTGAGGATTCCATTGTAGCTGGTGGCGATTTGTTGCTGCTGACCATGGGTCGGGGTGTAGAAGCTCGATCTTGCTGGATAGCCGAACTATCCCCTATTTTTGTGAGGAACGGGGAGGCTGTGGAGGATGTTGGGTATGCTGCAGAGGGCTCCTCGTGCTGCCATGCTTGTTGAAGAAGGTTTCGGCCACGCCCGTATTTCCCGCATCATCTTCATTATCATTTGATTATTGATGGCCATCTGTTTAGAAAGAGACCCAAACATAGCTTGAACGCTAGGCTCTTCCGTATTCAGATTTGGTCGGGCGGTTCCGCGATTGGAAGTCCCTGCAACCGTTTCCCCCTCCTCTATTGGGGAAATCTCATCTTCCTAATCTCGTCGTGCAGCCATGGCTCTAATTGTTGTCATAGGAAGCACGCGTCTGAGAAACAGTGGCTCTGATACCAACTTGATACGATCTCCTCTTAGGCCAAGGCTCGATCTATCCCGACTTTCAAATCTGGATAGGATCTGACACGGAACTTTGAAAATAGATCTCGAAAGATTCAGCCGTCGGATCGACGTGAAATTTTGATATTTTGAAGCCCCAGAAAAGACTTTCGAAAAAATCTAGTTTCAAGCGAATCAGACGGTGGGATCTATAGATATCGTCCGATTAATAGCCGGACATCAAGAAGTTCTTTGGATTCGTGGATGGAGGCACGAGATCCTAGGTGATGATGAATGGTGGTGGACCGACAGTAATGGGTGGCACGAGAGAGAAGACGAAGGAGATAAGGCAAAAACTCAATTCATTCAAAAATAATTCCATGGTTGCCCTCCACACCTTTCGAGGCTAACCAATCAATTCAAAAATGGCAATTATGAACCCTAAAAGAGTAGATTTTTGCCGATCGCATTCGAATGCGCCCGACTTGTTCGAACACCCCGATCGCGTTCGAATGCACATTTTGCGTTCTCTGTATTTGCAAACCTAATGCAGGTGTTCACAAGAGCGTTTGAATGCACTCCATCCGCGTGCGAACACGACATACAGAAAACTTATTTTTCTATGAAATAAACACTAAAACAAGAATAAAAGACACCCCTAAAGTGTATCAATGCTCAAGACGTCATCGATGAAGTTTGAATCATATCAGACCGCTATCCCATTCCGGTCATAGAAGAACTGTTGGACGAGCTTGCTAGGGCGACCATATGCAGCAAGCTTGACTTGAAAGCCATGTATCATCAAATTAGAGTTCACGTGGCGAATGTGCACAAAACTGCACTTCAGAATCCAGACGGACATACGAGTTTTGGGTGATGTCCTTTGGTCTTACCAGTGCTCCAGCTACTTTTCAATGCCTCATGAATGATATTTTTCGACCTCAACTATGAAGTTATGTCTTGGTATTCTTTGACGATATTTTAGTATACAATAGGACTGAAATAGAGCAATGGCAGCATTTGGAGGATGTGGCGACAGATCCTCAAAAGGTGGCATGCATGACCGCTTGGATGGACAGATGAAACAATTACAGCCTTTGAAAAACTAACGACAGCAATGACAACGGCGCCCATTCTAGCTATACCAGACTTCACCAAAGAGTTTGTTGTGTAATGTGATGAGTCGGGAGTTGGCATAGGAGCAGTACTAATGCAAGGAGGACGTCCCATGGCCTTTCTTAGCAAAACATTATCATATAAATCCCATCAATTATCGACCTACGAGTGAGAGATGTCGGCAATTCTGCATGCGGTGACAAAGTGGAGGCCTTATTTGATCAGTAGGCGATTCATTATCCAAACCGATCAAAGAAGCTTTCCATACTTTATGGGACAGCGTATTCACACTCCGGCACAGTAGAGATGGGTCATAAAATTGCTGGGGTATGATTATGAAATCCAATAAAAGAAGGGAACGAAAAATAGAGTGGTAGATGCACTATCGTGCCAACCCGATACCATCGATCTCGAATCATATTCTTCTCCTACTTTTTCCTTCCTTGACAAGCTGAGGTATGCATGTACATCTGACCCAGATGTTTTGAGATTGTTACATGAGGTATTGGATGATCTGGAGCGCCATCTAGAGTTGGAGAACCGAGGTGGTTTACTGCTGGACCGCGGGTGCATTCGGGTGCCCACAAATGATGGATTGCAACAGAAATTGTTAGGGCAGGACTGAGGCGGGATGTGAGGAGTTTTGTCCGTTCTTGTGAAGTATGTCAAATGGCCACATTGAAACCGGCCGGATTACTTCAGCCCCTACCAATACCGAACCGTGATTGGGAAGATATTTCTATGGATTTCATAGAAGGTCTTCCGCTTGTACGTGGTTATTCCTTTATTTTTTTTGGTGGTGGACAAATTGAGTAAGTATGCACACTTTTCTGCATTGTCACATCCATTTTCAGCCAAGTCAATAGCTGAAATTATTGTTAGAGATGTTGCTCGGTTGTATGGAATGCCACACACGATTGTCTCTGATTATGATCGTGTATTTATGAGCAACTTTTGGATAGAGTTTTTCAGATTGCACGGGACTCGATTGAAGTTTAGTTCGGCCGACCATCCATAGACGGACGGCTGACCATCCATAGACGAACGGCCGACCATCCATAGACGGACGGCCAAACCGAGGTGGTCAATCGAGGCATTGAGCAGTACTTGCGGTGCTTTGTTGGAGAGATGCCGAGACGATGGTTGGAGTTCTTACCGTGGGCGGAGTGGTCTTACAACACTGCCCACAACAACAGTATTGGGATGTCTCTGTTCGAGGTGGTGTATGGGGAGCACGGCTTCGACATTATGCGTTTATGACATAGTGGCATCTGTAGATTGGACGGAGGTGGACTTAGCATTGATGGATAGAGACACCACATTGAGGAGGTTGCGTGCCCATCTTAAACTTGCTCAAAACCACATGAAGTAAGTTTATGATCGCAGCCAACGGGAGCAAGAGTTTGCCATCAGCAATTGGGTGTTTGTGAGGGTAAAACAATATCAATAGTTTATGATCGCAACCTTGCGTCCGATGCGTAACCAAAAGTTAGCACATCGCTATGTTGGTATGTTTTGGGTGTTAGAGAGTATAGATCCGATTGCATATCGTTTGGAGCTGCCGGAGGGTCTGAGAGAATATCCTGTCTTCCATGTTTCATTGCTGAGGGAGCAGATTAGAGATCATCAGCTCATTGGATCAATTCTACCAGAGCCATTGGAGGAGACAGAGATCATAGAGCCAGTTCATGTACTTGCTAGGCACCGTTGACGTCATGGTACCAGATTAGAGATGGAGGTTCTAGTTGATTGGCTTAGAAAGCCGTCCAATGAGGCGACAAGGGAGTTGAAGACGGACATCTTAGAGCGTTTCCCTGACTTTACACCTTGAGGGCAAGGTGGGGGAAGTGTGGTGGGGTAGCTCATACACCTTGTTAGAGTCTTTTCTTATTACATTAGTTATTTATTTTTATTAAAATAAATTTTCTATAGGTCGCGTTCGAACGCGAAAGGGGCGTTCA
>NW_027330500.1:0-25000 GCF_019914945.1 Typha latifolia | reverse complement strand
TTGAGGTCTTTTTTTATTTTATAATTTTTGTGTGCTCTTGAGTCTTTTGCGTAGTGATATAGGATTTGTTTCTTTAAAAAAAATAATAATAAATTGTTGTTTTATTATTTTTCTCTTATCTTCTATATGTCAAATTGTTTGGTTGTAATATGTTGATATTAATAAATTAACCTTGGCTGGTGTTTCAGTATAAAAAATAAATAAATAAATAAAAAACAATGCACGGGACCCGAAACCGGGCTCTAATCCCTTAAACCACAGGCCAGGCCGAAAAGCGAGTTGAGTTGGGCCATTACTCCGTCGGGTTCATATTTTTACCCACACACACTGTCCCCGCAAAAACCCTCTCTCGCGCCTCCTGCTATAAAAATTTTCCTGTCGCTCTCCCACCGACGACACAAATCGTATCCGGAGAGATGGAGAAGATTCCGGCGGCGTGCGCCATGGAGTGGAGCATCGAGCTCGAGAAGGGCCTCCGCTCTAAGAACCCTGGTCTTGTCTCCATGCCCTTATCTTCTTCTAACCCTTTGTTTCTTTTTTCCCCTCGAGTTCGATCGAGTTCGTTCGTTTCCCCTTTTAGACCCTGATATGAATGAGTTCGTTTGCATTACACTGTTCTGTTCTCTACCAGAAATAGGGTTGCTTCTTGTTAATGAAAATAAGAATCGTACGTTCCGAATTGGTGTCCTCTGAGTTAATGGTTTCGGATTTTCCTTGCTGACCATGGTGGTGTATTTAAGCTGAATAATTCTTTTTGATAAAGCCAAGTATGGATTAAATTTTGATTTTTGGAAGAAATTTTGCAGTATACCTGGAAAGCATTCGCATTTACAGAGACTTCAAAAGTGCATTGAATGCACTCCGGTAGCCATTCAAATGCCCCACGGACTTTTCGAGTTTTCCCTTCGAAATCAATCGTGTAAATACCATTAAGATGAGTTTATAGCAAACTAATTAAATGGCTTTTGAGAGAGAACGTAACTATTATTTTTGGGGAGATTGGACGCTTGAAAATAATGTGCATTGTGCATCTCTACTAGTGGATTGAAGATTCACATTGTCCATGGATATACGCACATTGTTGAACCACGATTTGCTTTCGCTTCTCTACCCATTGATTTCTCAACGAGTTGTATCAGTGCCGAAGGTTCAAACCTAGGCCTTTTTGGATTTGGTGTATTGATTTTCAAAAAATGTCAGAATCATCCAAATCTTGAAAAATTGTTTCAAATGCAAAAGTTTGAAGTCAAGAAGTTTGATGGCACAAATAATTTTGGGATGCGGCAACGTGAAGTAATGTATATCTTCTTTCAACAAGAATTGGACATTACATTGGAGGAGAAGCTTGAAGAAATCACGAACAAAAAATAGAGAAGATGAACCAACAAACTTGTAGCATCACTTGGATTTGTTTACCAAAAGATAAGAAGTATTTTGTTGTAAAGAGAAATTCAACAAAAAACTTGTGGAAGAAATTGAAAGATAAATTCATGATAAAGAGTATTGAAATCGACTCTATATGAAGAAGTTCTTTCAATTTCAGTACAAGGTTGGAACACTTATGACCGAGTATTTGAACTCTTTCAACAAATTACCTGCTAATTTGTAAAATCTAGATGTGGAGATCTTGGATGAAAACAAGGCGTTGGTACTCTTGAATTCGCTGCTAGATCTACCTATGACCATCTCACTACTACTTTGCTATATGGAAATGACTTTGTTCATTACGATGATGTTGCAAATGCATTGATCAATAATGAGTATAAATAATTGGATACTAATAAGTCATCATCAGATGCTTTGTTATTGAGGGGTAGATCGGAGAACAGAAAATTTGTGAAGAAAGGCAAATCTCATTCGAAGACAAGAGGTGCATCTTTAATTAGGAAAATATCTACAAAAGACCAATGCTCCTATTGTCGCAATATAGGGCATTGAAAGAAGGATTGTCACATATTGAAGAGCAAGAAGAAGAAACCTCCAAAGACAAATGTGACACATTCGAATAATGAGAATTTATAGAGTGCACTGATAGGCTCAGCTCTTGTGTGGCTGATGAATGAATCTTGGATTCCGAGTGCACATATCACATGTGTCATAACCAGAATTGATTTCCTACCTTTGAGAAAATCTTAGATGGAGTTGTATTTATGGAAAATGACAGCCCGTGTCACTGGCACCATACGCCTCAAGCTTCATGATGGATCGTGAAAAAGCTAACAGAAGTCCGGCATATACCAAAATTGAAGAACTTTATTTCACTTGGTGTGATGGAATCCAAAGGCTTTACTATTACGTTGAGAGGTGGAGCATTGAAGGTTTTTGTCGGAGACTTAGTTGTAATGAAGGGTATAAAAAGAAGAAATTTATACTTCTTGTATCATTCTATTGATATCGGTAGTGTAGCTGCAGCTTTTAGCAACTCAATTAACGCGACCAACACTACTAAATTATAATATATGAGGTTGGGCATCCGAGAGAGAAAACATTTCAAAATTTGACAATCAAAAGATTGCTAAAGGGCATGAATAGTCTCAAGCTGGAATTTTACAAACACCGTGTTATGAGCAAGCAAAGAATGGTCAAGCTTGCTACTGTAACGCATCAAACTAAGAGCATCTTGGACTATATTCATATAGATATTTAGGGACCTACTCGAAAGGCTTCCTCGGGCGAAAAACATTGGTTTGTGACCTTCGTAGATGATACTATTTTAGAAGGTCTTAGGTGTACACTTTCACTATAAGCATGAAATGTTGAAAATATTTTAGAATTGAAGAAAAATGATTGAAAATCAGATTGGAAAGAGGATCAATAAGTCCGGGTCGGATAATGGTGGTGAATACACATCAAATCCTTTTATAAAATTGTGCAAATATAAAGAGATAGAACGACACTTTACTGTTAGATAAACACCTCAGTAAAATAGCAAAATTGTATGGTCGAGCGCCTAAACTGTACCAGATTAGAGAAGGTATGGTTCATGTCATATAATGCTGGTTTGAGCAAGGAGTTTTGGGTTGAGGTGGTGACCTATGCATGCCATCTCATCAACCTGTTTCCTTCATCGACAAACAATGAGAAAAGCCTATTGAAGGTACGGCATGGCAAATCCTTATCAGATTACAATTCCTTACATATCTTTGGTTGACCTACATATTACCATGTCTTAGAATTTAGAGCCAATAAGTGCATCTTTTTAGACTTTAGCATAAGTGTGAAGAGATTTCGGATTTGGATGCCGGAATTGAAGAAAGTGATTGTTAGCAGAGACATTACTTTTGACGAATCAATAATGTTGAATCAAAGTCAAAAAAGAAATTTGTTCATATGGTTAGTTTGATTGATGATTTGTGTGTTTATCAGGAGCAAGTAGAGGTGCATTGTGATACTCAAAGCGCAATTTGTTTGGCAAAAAATCAAGTTTATCATGCTACGACAAAACGCATTGATGTCCAATTTCACTTTGTGAGAGAAATTTTGGAGAAATATGATATTTCTCTTTGCAAGATTGGGATTGCAGATAATTTTACAGATATGTTGACAAAAGTTGTGACAAAGGTCAAGTTTCAATGATGTTTGGACTTGATTAATATCACATTTATTTGGTTGTTTAAATTTAGCATCTTAGGACGCAAATTTGTAGGCGATGTATTTTTTTGAAGTTTCTTCAATTTCTTTGCAGTGTTAGAGATAAATTTTAGTTGAAGTCTTGGAATTTTATCCAAGGTGGAGAATTATTAGTTTTTTGGTTCAATTCTGCAGGGCGTTCGAGCGGGACGTTCGAACTCGTGGAAAGCTTTTGCATCTATAGACTTGCAAAAGGGTGTCCGAACGAGCTCGATTAGCAGTTCGAATGCCCCACGGAATTTTCCCTTTGTAAGTCAATCCTATAAATACTATTAAGATGGTTTTAGAGCAAACTAATCAAAGGACTTTTGAGAGAGAACGTACATGTTTGTATATCGGGTGATTGGAGGATTGAAAATAATTTGTATTTTACATCTCTACTAGTGGATTGAAGATTCACATCATCCGTGGATGTAGGCACATTACTGAACCACAATTTACTTCTACATCCTTATCTATTGATTACTCAATGATATAGCCTTTTTTGCACGAGTCTCTCCTCTGGTAAGTAAGAAATTGTTCACCAAAAAAATGGCAACAGGATGGAGTGCAAAAAACAGCTTTTTTATCTATCTTCAGGTGGTCAGAAAACTCGCTAGAAACATCAAGAAGAAAATTACGTAAACCAAGATGATCTTTCACATCATGCAAAATTTAACCAAAGCAACTAATATTTTCCCAATTTGCTAAACAGTTAACTGGTTGGTTTGCTTCTCATAAGATTGGTCAACAGAATCAAATTTCTTTCAATTATCAAGGTTCTCAAACTTTTATAGCCCCTTTATTTGAGCCAATGCTTCCTGATGAAGAGCACGTTTTAATTTTGTGCTAATTAGTAATTATTGATGCGTAAACTTGCTAGATGGTGGTATAGCCAATAATTTAATCTGGTAAGCTTGTTGGTCCATGTTTTTTGACCTTATTTTGTTATATTTCTGTACAATACAGGTCAACGCATTATGGCAATAGAACAGATAGGTCCTAAACTTCAACAGTGGAGCATGGAATCAAACATCAGCATGGGAGTATCAAGAATGTATGAGTTGGTACCAGGGGAGGACAGGACATTTGCCAACACAATCATTCTTCGACTAGCCGATGCATTTAGGTACGGGGATAACAACACAAGAAGTTGTATACTGAAAGTTTTCCTCTTGGAGATGAGAAACCTGTTCAAGAAGGGCAAAAGGTATAATGGTATTCTGGCAAAGCAGAGGGTGCCTAATTATGTAGAACTACTCAAAAGAGTAAAAATAGTTTATGACACATGTGATCGTGAGGCCAAAGTTTTGGCTTTGCGTCTTTTTGGTTGTTGGGCTGATCTTGCAAAAGACAGTGCTCAGATACGATATGCAATTCTCGCGAGCTTGCATGCTCCACATGCTTCAGAGGTTAGGTCTTTTGTGATTGGCACCCCAGTTTGGTTTAAGAGTACCTCATCGTATGAATAAGTGGGCATATGGTTATGACTTATGACATAAATGCTAAAATTATCATTGACGTCTTACTCAATAGTTTTTTAAGGATCTGTAGTAAAATAGTTTTCCACTTTACAGGTTAAGGCAGCATTGTTTGCTGCTGGTTGCTTGTGTCGACTGTCAGAGGATTTTGCATGCATCATTCTCAAGGTATTGGTAAACCTTCTTAGTTCATCAGGGGTACCTGCTGATGTGATGGTGGCAGCAGTTCGTGCTTTCTCAAACCTGCAATGCACGGCATCGATTATTTGGAGAGCTTACAAGGTGCTTGAATACCCATTTTGTTGCATAAATTTTGAGGCCATGCAGCCCATTAGATATAAAATAAACAATTTGATGAAGCTCTTGTCATATTTATTTGATATAATTTAAAATTCTGACAGGCAACGAGTGCATCTAGATCTTGTAACCGAAGCTTAACTGTTGATCTTCCATAAGTGATTCGTACATTGCAACTCTAAGAGATGGAATTTCAACTTCGAGTGGCAAAACAGCCTCACTGCCTATTGCTTTAGAAACCAAATGAGTCTTGGTGTAACATTTGTTAGTTTTTATACAAAATTGCCACTGACATATACTACTTTCTAGGATATTCTTCACTTTTTTTTTTCTTGACTCTTTTTGACAACCTGACCTTCTCAATTAAATTATAAAAACAGCTAGTAAATTAGTGAAGTCGGTGTGTGTGTGTGTGTATATATATTGTATGTTTGTGTTTGTGTAAATGAAGGCTTCGAAAAGGAATAACCAACAGCTGATAGTGTTTCTACTTTCTAGGATATTCTTCACTTTTTTTTCGTGCTTGTGTGTTCTGTACCTTCCAATCATTTAACTGAAAGTTACATCATAGTGGAGAATGCAAGCAGCTTGATTTGTAGCTTGGAACTGTTGATGAGAAGAGTTGGAGTCCTGGAGACAAAGAACATATAAATCCTTGAAACTTCTACTATATTTACTTCTCCATATTTTTTGTTTATGACTTGGAACCAGTGACTGTAAGAGGCTGCAAGCATTCTCCTGTTCTTCCTTATCTCTCCTTTCTCTACTGATTTTCAGATATCTACTATTGCTAAGATGTAGTAGTAGATTTGTTCTCCTACGATATAATATCAGTCATAGACCTGATGTGGAAGTACATATCTTTTATTTGTACATATTTTAAAATGATTCTAAGTGGCTCATCTGCATATTTTTATGATTCTTTGTCACTGTTGATGTTGCAGGCTGGAAAGAGGCTGGTGCTGGGTTCACTGGATGCTGAGTTTAGAGCTGACATGCTGTCATCTCTATCAAAGTTGGCTGTCAAATCGATCATATTAGTTGCTGAGCAGGTTTCCATTTTTTGTTCATGAATATTTATTTTCACATTTTTGTACAATTTGTCTCGACTTATCAACATTTAAACTTATACATGCTTATGCTTTCCAGTGCATGACAAATTTGTAAACATTAAGCACTATTGGTTTCTGCCATATGACTTACAGAATCTTGTCGAATAAAATCCTTCCTTTTTGTTTAACTTGCTTCTTCTTCACCTTTGCAATTGTGTTTTTGCTCCAGCAGTTTTTTAGTTAGTGTATGAGCATCATTGTCTAAAAGGACATGAACATGTTGTTAGGAAGTTACTTGCCAATTAAATATTCAGGAGTCTCTCTGTCAACTATCACTTATAAAAAAACATATTAACACTCTTTAACTAACAGAAAGTTAGAAAAACTTTCAATTACCAAAAGCTTCTTTCTGGAACATTCTGCAAGATAACTGATGTTTTACTTGCCCCATCTTTTGTTGTTGCAGGTAGACTTACTCTTATCGTTTTTAAAGGACAAATCTGCTTCTCCCCAAAAGGATAGAGCTTTGAAATGCTTATACTTTTTGTTTAGTGGAGGTGCCTGCCATTTTCCTGTCAATAAGGATGTATGTAATGCATTATTCAGTATCATGAAGGATGAAAATCTTCCACTAAATTTCCATTGCAGAGCTTTAATGATTTTGCAAAAGGTGATTGTCTGTGAACTATTGTTGTTTATATAGTTTTGTTCTTTTGTTTTTTATGGAATTTTATTGTAGTTGTGTGTATCTTTACTTATTTAGTCACTGATATTAATTTTACTGTCACAGATATATGGCACTATACTACCAAATCTACCTTATGTTGATGTGCCTGATTTACCTAGGCTTATTCTGATTGTAGAAAGTACAATGCACTCTCCTGCGAGGTTAAGGACGCGTCTCGCTCTTCACCTACTTGTTGATATCTTGTGCAGCTTAAGGAGACCATGGGAAGAGCATCTCTCTGCTCCTACCAGTGAGTGGGGTCCCACAGTCTTTCAGTTACAAGGGATTTCAGAATCAACAGCATTGGGCTCTGACGAAAATGACCCATTGCTTCTTGCCTGCCGAGTTACTACACTAGCTATAGATCAAAATATATCTCTGGTTGAGCAGTTGATGATCGAATCCAATGAGGAAGCAGTAAACATGAAGATTAGCGACTCCTGTGGGGATCTAAATAAAGAATACAAAGCCTTATTTGGTCTTATTTGGAAACTTGCTGAATACTATCCTCCTTCTGCTATTGCCGCAGTGAGTAAAATAAGATGTCTGATACAAACACTAGGAAGTATGCATGACAGATTTGGCATTCAATCTCCTGGTATTATAAAAAATGAATGTGGTTCTCTTTGTAGCGAGGCTTCTCAAATGGAAGTGGATGTTAATAAGCCAAATCCTGTTTCAAGATCTGAAGAATCTCATCACAAGAAGCAAAGTTTTGCTGTTTCAGAACTTATCATATCTACTTGCAGGTTTGCAAATGCTTGTCTCAATATCCTTAATGATATAGGTGTAGTCAACTGTTATCCTGTTGTGAAGCTTTTAATTGAGTGCATACAGCAGACTGCATCTTATTATTGGGATACTTATGAAATCTTTTGTCTTCGTATGCATTCTTTAATTGCGTATAATAGTAGAAGAATAACTAGTGACAGTCAACAGGATTTAGATGAATCAAATTATCATCCCATATCAGGATTCTTCCATCCTGGCTTTTGGGTTGTTCAGGAACTACATGCACTAGAATTTAGTAAAAAGATGGTGAGAAAAAGGAATTACTGGATAGCTTACAGAGCTGGAAAGTATTCTTGTTGTGAGGGTCTGTGGTTTACAGCAACATTTGTCTTTCGGAAATTGGTAGATGTTGTCCTGTCAAATTCCTTTATTTGCTGGTTCAAATCTTTGATGCTTTTTGCTGGTGGTGAAAGTGAAATAAAACTACTACTCTTTCCCAGAGCAGGTATAGAGTTGATAAATAAACTGCAGAGAGAGGATGATAGTGAAAAAGAACTTAGTTGTGCAGAAATAGATAAGCGCTGCAATTTTGATTCAAATGCAGATTTGCATGATTGTGAAGGAAAACTTGCTAGTATTTGTAGCAGAATATGTTTGTCAGAGGAAACTTTAGCATCAAGTGGAGCTTCAGATGGCGTCTACTATTTCCAGAGGTGGTTCATCACTCTTAGAGTCAAGTTCCTCGATATCCTGATGGAAATGATTGGACTCGTCCTTAATAGAGGTGAAGAAAATGTGAGATTTCATTTTCTCACAGATAGAAAGTATACACACACTATTGTACTTGGTTTGGCTAATATTTCTTCAAGGTTTAATATGCTTGCTAAGGACTACGATCTTCTTACAACATCATTTCCAGATATTGACCACCGAAGTTTTAGAAGCATCTCCAGACTAGCTCTCAATTGCTCACTTTTGGCATTTTGCACTGCTTTTGCCCTGGATTTCTCATTATCACCTACTTTTGAGACTGTCATGCCCTGCAGTACAAGGAAAAAGCTTTCCGGTCTTCCTGTTTTACAAGACTTACTTGAGCGATTGTGGGGCATCGATAGCACAACTGCCGTTCAGGTTCAGCAGTTTATGACTATCTATTCGGAACAAATGGACTTCTTCCAGTCAAGACCACAAGTCAATTGCTCTGGTCACATGGAGAGGGATTTTGTATTGGTTTGTCAGTTTGCTATACCAGGTTTGATCTGCATACGGGAAGATTCAAAAGGGGTGACAGATGAGGAAGATCTGCAATCTCTTTATAACCGAGGACTGCGACTTTTATCTGACACTATGGTGAAGTTGATGGAACTGCCTTTCCAGGTTCCCAGGTACTTCTTCAGAGTAAGGTATGTCTTTAGAAGTAAAAAGATTCTAGATTGTGTGAGTATATACTACAAACCTGTTGAAGAACTTCACTGGCCGTAAGCATCTATAATTCCACATAGATAGATTTAAGTCTTACACATTTATTCTCTTTTATACTTTTGGCATTCTTGCTTGAATCTTTACTGTAGGATTGATATTGTGATCTACAAATTTATTTAATTGAGAAGTCCTGAAATCATAGATATCTCATTTCTATATAGTTGGCTGTTTAAGAAATTGTGAAGGTTCCTCGGGAAATTTATAATCACGGAGAGTTCAACTAATTCTTGCTTGGCCATGGGAAAGTTGATCATCTTTGTTTTTTTTTTTTTCACTTTCTTCTAAAGTTAATATATTAGTCTCTTAGCATCTATTAATAATAATAAATTCATAGAGAAAGTGATTAATGTTGCTGCAGGCCTTGCATTGGTGCCGAGCTCTTTGTATTTGATACAGACTCCAGAAATAAAAGTGAAATATCAATCTCACCTGGTTTCCAGTTGTCTCTAAGTCTTTGCATTCAGTTGAAGAATGTGTTAGCAAGTTTTTCCATACGGATCACTAAGCTGTATTGCATTCTCGCTGCAAAACGATCTTGCTGCTTAACCACTGAGGCAGGAAAAAGGGATGGCCAACATCTTGGGGATTTTCAATTTCACAAGAGTGAAGAAATGGTTGAATTAAATGCCATGTTACTGAGGCACATAAAGGCAGACACTGGAAAGACAAGTGCTGTTGGTGTTGAAAATGGCTATGTTGATTTTGTGACAACCTGTGTTCAGTTTGAAGTTAATGAAAAACGGCAGGGATTCTCAGCTTGCTTGCTAAATGTTTCGGCTTTCCCTGAAGGTTCATATCAAATTAAGTGGCACAGCTGTTGTATTGACGCCAATGGCAACTGTTGGAGCTTACTGCCTCTGAATACTGGCGCAGTCTTTTCAATTAGGAAAACTTCTCTTTGATCTGATGTGACTAGTTTCCAGAGGCTGATGCTCATATGAGATTAGGTTAGAGACCACAGCTTGGACAGACTCCGCAAATGGCTACTGATCCTGCTTCAATTCTTAATGATCAAAGCCTTTGAGTTCTTCATTCAGTTATCAGTCCCTCAGGTGTGCCCCTGATATGGCAGTTGTGATCTTAATTCTACTATCTGTTGAGGCGCTCCATAAAACTGGAGGAGCTACCATCTCTCAGTATGTATCAATGATTTTGTAACCTTTCATTTTTGTAATTTATAATCTGTAAATAAATTGTAATTTGTAAATATAACGATATTTGTTATTACATGATTATTCTTATTCTTTATGGTGACAAAAGAAATCGAATGGTATAATTTTTTTTTTGTTAAACTGGTGAATGACAATGAGAAGTGGAAAACTGAACAACTTTGTCTTTTATCTTGTGAGCCTGTGGACATATACAGATTCGTGGAAGTTCTGAATTATTATACAAGATTATGTGGTGTGGATCTGATTTCCGACATCCTCACCAAGGGACGAGGCAGAGGCAGGAGGACCCTTCTTTAACTTAATATATTAAAATTAAAATTAAAATTAAAATTAAAATTGTCGGGATTTTTCATTTCACACCTTGTATTACTTGTTTGTTGCAATTTACATCGTCTTTTGAATAATTTAATTTGATCTTTGCATTTTTAAAAATATCTAAAGCCACCTTTGTTTGACCTTTCTCATGGTGTTCTTTTTAAAAATTCAGGGATAAATGTGAGGGAAAAAGGTGCTAAATGCAAAAATCCCTCCGCCAATGTATGAATTATGACGTATCCTTTAAATGCAATAATAATGCTGAAGGGAAAAGTGCCCGCCAAAATTCGAGTCGACTCGAGGACTTGAAGCTTCCTTCGTCCGTTCCAAGAGTGATATGACGCTGCTCTGCTTCTTGCTCGATCTCCGAAGGATACCCTCTTCAATCCTCCGTGATCTCAAGCAGGTCAGCTTGATCTCTCTCTCTCTCTCTCTCTCTCGATCAGGATCTTGTAGTGCAATTATTATAAAGGATCTCGTTGGACGGAGATGCTTTTCTTTTGATTATTCTTCTCTGTGGCCAGTGTTTGCTACAGCTCGCGAATCTCTACGTGGTGTCTCGTGAGAGCGGGGAGAGGGAGCGATCCAAGGATGCGATCCCTTTACTCCGGGATCTTTTAGGGTTGTGCTACATCGACAGGGCCAGAGGCGCTTCCTCTTCTCCCGAGGTCAGCTTTTCTTGCTTCCCTCATCCACTTCTCTCTTCTTTTCCTCTTCTTAATTCCAACTCAGGTAACAAGGGTTAGGGTTTCGGGATGCCATAGATATTTAAATCGCCGGTTTTTTTATTACTAATTTTGTTAGCAAAATACCTTACTCTCAACTTACATTGCTAATTTTGTTTACTTCAAGTAGCCGAATTCCTTTCGGTTTTTTGTTGATTTTGACATGTTAGAAGTTAAAATTTGAAGTTAGCGGAATTCATGTATCTGTTTCCTGTGTATTTATGTTTTTATAATTCCCTTTGTTAATATTACTGATCATGAAATAAGTTTTTTCACAGCTCAAGATTGCATATAGACCCAGTTCGCAAAGATTCAGTCTCCGAGATTTTCATCATGCTGTCAATAACTTGCCTTTAGACAGCTTTCAGCCAGATCTGCGAGATTCCATGCATATCACATATGATGATCTAGGTAAATATCTCTTACCCTTCTTCCCAAATGCAAAGAAATATTTTTTTTTAAATAAAATGAAAAAAATAGTGAAATATTGCGCTGGTCAACCAAAAGATGGTTCTGAATGACTAAAAGTAAAATCTAAAGCACGAAAGTTGTAGTTTAATTGATAACTTTGTGCGCCTGCCTGCAGAGGTGCCACTGAAGGACCTGTTTAGTAACAAAGCATTGTATTCTTGGGGCAGCAATGATGTCTCAAAGAAATTGATTGTCGTCTCTCTCTCTGTGTGTATGAATACTGAAGCCTTACGTAGATCTCTTATGGTATGAATTTTAACCATAAACATATTTTTTGTTGTTTATGATCTTGTTGCTCTGGCTTATGCCTGCATTTGCTAACATGGTTCTGGCCTATTCTGTCACAACAGAATGCAGCAGAACAATGCGTCACAGTGGAGTTTTTAATATTGGAATCAGCAGAGGGAAAGATATGCAATGGCACTTCTGAGAAGCTCAGTAAATTTATTAACCATATCAGTGACCTAGAAAACTGTGTTATCCAGAGCTATATTCCTGGTAAGGAAATCTCATTTCAGGTAAAGAGTCGCCTAAAACATTTATAGTTAAGTAATATATACCACTGATTAGGAAATTGGGTTTTGACTCAATACTGGTAGATGCAATTTTGTTCATTATGTTTTCTGAAGAATCTATGGAGCACGAATTCTTTGTACCCTGAATTTTATTTTGTTTAGGTAATTGCGTTAAGCTTGTTAGGTGTCAAACAGATGTTTTTCAAAACTTTACTAAGTACAAAGTATTCCTAAGAAGTCATGAGTTTGATATTATCTAGATGCTTCCTGAGATACATCTGGATTTATACAAAGAAATTAGGATACATTTCTTTGAAGAAACAGGGTATGAAAATGTTTTTTGCTCATCTGAATTATTTCTGAGCTAAAAGAATGTCTGAAATTGCAGAGCCATCTGTATTGTACGGGCTAGTTAAGAGATGGTTAGAAGAGGTAAAGAATGACATAGAAGGGCCACTGCGAGCCGTCTTTCTCTTCAAAAATGCCATTCTAGGTTCTGTTGATCAAATTTCTTGCAACTTGTTCGCTTCATCTAATCAGATTGTTGATGGTTTTGTATCATGTCAGGTAATATAGTTGGCAACATCAATTTGACATTTTAATTTATTTATAGTTTTATACAGCTCCTACATGGAAAAGTCCACACAGCAGAACACCTAAAACTAATGCGTTTGAGTTGGAACGTATAGCAATCTGACTATGTTGGTCTGCATTACTTTTGAACTCACTGGTGGCATACTTCAGTGTTAATTGTCTCATAGCTATATAAAGCAACTGTTAGTGGTGTTGGGTGAACATTGTAAATTGTAGCTACTTACTTTGAAGGCTTAGATTATTCTCTTTGGGAATGAGTTACAACGATAGCTTCACATGTAACAGCTCCTTTAAAACTTATGATTTTATTTAGTATATTTAATAGACTTGCAGGTGCCATGGCCATCCTATCGATATCACAATCACAAATAAGACAAAGAGCTGCTGTCCTCTCACTTGCCTTGAGCTAGGTGCTTCTGAGATCATCGAGAATACAGTAAAGGTTGGAGAACAAACAATCTTGTTTCTGCCCTCTTTTGAAGGTGGCTCAAATCTCCAACACATCTCTGCACCCATAAATTTTGATGTAATTGAGCGCACCAACTTGGCCACTCTAAATGAAGGTACATGCTTATTAATAATGATAAATTAGAGAGGAGATATCATAGTCCAGACTAGTCATGTAATTAGTGAACCAAAGTGCATCTGCTGAAATTCTCCAACGTATTATATTTTGAAATGCAAGGGTTCTCATATTGTTTCTGTTTCCTTTTGCATATACAATACATTGACAAACATTACAATGACCCCAGAAAATGGGTTCAGTTGGCCCCCTTACTGTGTAACTTGAGATGAGGAATAGTACAGGGAATAATTTAGGGATGAACAATCCTTTCTTGCTTCTATGAACGTTGTAATTGACCTACAAGGAGACACCTAGTCTTCCCAAGTAATCTAAATCTTATTGCTGCAACAGGCGTGATACTGGGGACATCCTATGTGGTAACTCCATACTGTCATGATATTGAAGCTTCCTTGGATAAATATAACCAGTCTGATCTGAATATCCAATGTGAGGTTTTTATATTTCAGCTTTGATGTAGCTCTGCGACTTGCTAATATATCTGTGTTGGGTATGTAATGCAGTGTTTCATGGGCTATGTAGAGCTCTTTTCCATCTAGATCAGGGACTTGTATGTTCATCAGCATGTAACACAGAGACAATGAGAGATGGGACCTTACGATGTTATTATGTTCTTCAACCTTCAGAAAAGGGAGTAATGCTTCTGAGGGTATTTATAGCTTCACTAGATTACTTTTTATGTTATTTTGTACAATAACACGGTAACATGGACCTGATCATTTTTATGCTTTAATATAAATCTCTGATTCATCTAGAAAAATATAAATCTATAAAATTCATCAAGAAAAATATAAACCTCTAATTGTTTTGTGTCAAATTACATACACCTGGCTGTGGTTATATAATTCTTTTCTAATACCTATTATAATTCAGGTAATTATCATCTTTTAGAAGCTAGATAGAACTTAAGAGGGAAATTAGTACCTGTTGTCTATGTTGCTTGCACTTAATAGTCACTTACATGAAGATGTATATAGAGGCTTGCTGGCTGTGAAGAGATCTTGCCCATTCCTGATATTAATCTACAGTGCAACTTAACTGTACCTGAGGAGATCAACAACTCCATTCAAGCCGCTTTATTAAAGGTACATTCTCCTTTATGGCAAGGCAATATATTTTGCATGACTCATTTAGATTGGTGATTAGATATCAAAAGTCATAATTTTTCACAATCTAGAAAAATTATCCGCTGTTTAGTTGATAATGTATAAAACTTGATTACTCGGAGTTCAGTTTAAAGCTAATTCTGATTAACTTTCATGTTTTCATGTGCTTGCTTTGATATCTGTCTTTTCAGATTGACCTAAGAGACTACAACCCTCTCCAGCATGAAAGAGATTTCCATTCAAAAATAAACTGGTTGGTGAAGGAGAGTCTGCAATTTGGGTAACTGATAGCTTTAGCTCTCTTTTCCATTTTGCAAGTTCAATCTATGGAGTCTTTCAGAGAAATGGCGACTGTGAAGGAACTAGAGTATCAAATTTAAGTTGACGCGTTGTTGCTTGAACTTGAAACCAGAGCATCCTGATTTACCAAACTGAGTTTTTAAGCCTGATAACATCCATCATCAAAGTGTTATACCTTAACCTCAGAAGACCTCCTATCAGCTAATCGTCAGAAAATTCTGATTTGCAGATCGATCCCTCCATCCCATCTTAGAAGTCCTAAACAGAGTGATCCTGATTACCTCAATTCATCCATTCTAAAGCAGCCATCATCAACCCAAGGTTCTAAAGAAGAGTTGTGGACTAACCAAACTAAAGAGGAGAACTCTTCTTGTGTTACAGAAGAGTGGGAGCAACTTCTTATTATCGATGAAATGAATGATAGCTATACAACTTCCTGCATTTCCAAATCCAGACTTCAGAGTTCGAAAGTGTTAACTCAGTCTGGACATTTAGATGAGAAAACCTCGAGAATTCTGGAAAGGCTGGAAACACCAAAGCAACAGAAACAAGAGACTTGTTCGCCGACGGTCTCCAGTGGTATCATCAGTGGGCAGATGAAGAAGCCACTGGTTCCTTTCAAATCAAACTTGAGTCAGCCATTGAAACCTGACTTCCAGAGATTAAAAAGAAAGCAGAGGTAAATGTTAGTTCTTGAAGGATTTGGTCAACTGTCGGAGTTAGTGAATGGGTTGGTTCATCTATAGCAGATACGTTTACTTTTTAAAGCTGCAGTTAGTCGATGACACGTCGTGTTCATTATTTGTCCTTCTGAGACGAAGGCTGAACCCACAATACTGTGCAAGACAAGCAACCTTGGCTTGTCATAAGTTGGTAATAGTGGGCTCTGAGTTGATGAAATATCTCTCTGCTGACCATCCAAATGTATAATTAACTGTGGCATTGATGTCATCCTGAGATTTCTACAGATGGAAATCTCATCAGGTTGTGGCTTGATTACTCCTAAGAACTATTTTTCACGTAAAAAGTGGTGTTAAAAAGTGAACTGATGGAAAATTGTGTTAATTCCAAAGGTTGTACCAAAATTACTGTTGATGATCAGTCATTTCTCTTTCCCAAAGCTACTTCCTACCGTTTACCTCTATTTACATTATTGATTCTACATCTTTTCTTGACATCAGCTCTTCTTTAGTTGTTCGACAGGATTATATAAATTCCTGTCTGCCAATGTAATACTGGAATCTGGAACCCTGGTCGGAGATTGTCGTCCCAACTATGCCTTTGCCATATATAAAGACGCTCACATAATCAATGTAAGGTTTCATACATCTT
This sequence comes from Typha latifolia, assembly GCF_019914945.1. Classification (NCBI taxonomy): domain Eukaryota; kingdom Viridiplantae; phylum Streptophyta; class Magnoliopsida; order Poales; family Typhaceae; genus Typha; species Typha latifolia. Next base: position 8,507 of record NW_027330500.1, on the reverse strand, counting down.
GCCCTCACCAAAATTTGCAGGAGCCTTTTGCAATGAGACTGTTTATAGTGTGTGACACATTCTTCAGAGTGAATATATTTTACTGCATAGGAGTTTAGATTAAAGAATCTATCGGCAGGGCATTGCCGAAGTCGCAGGCAGCCGTTGTTCCTTTCTATGCGCTTTCATAGTCGTACGAGTTTTGCCTGCTATTGATGGATGAGTCTGTTGGACCAAACTCCCACTTGAAGTGATTGCATGAGATTATTTGTGCGTCTGGCTGTGAAAGATTGAGATGCACTACATGTGGATATGATTTTTATTGACCACTCATCGTGGATATGAATGTTTGCCAGTTAATAACAACTGGGCTCTAGTTGGGTCTTCTAGTTTAGTTGGTTTCTCTATGATTGGCACTAAAATATTGTTTCATTCAGTGGGCGGCGTATGGTTAAAGAATAAAGGAGCCCTATTCATGGATTAGGCATCCGGATTATAGGGGAAAAAAACAGTAGCTCTTAGAGGTTATGTCATCATGTCTAGAATACTAGGAGTACTGCAACTACTGATTAGAGACTCATAGGACCACAACTACCAAGGTGTGACCTCAGACCGCAATTTTTGAGCTATTGCAGGACAAGCTTTCAGCTACCTCGTCATTTTTTTTTATCATCCATAGGTTTAGTGCCCCTGTTAGACTACTCAGAAAGAAAGTAATGGTGATGGCCATGATAATATCCTTAATTGAAAGTGATTGATAAACCTATAAAGAGAAAGAGAAATCGAATCAGAATATAAAAGGCAAGACGAATAATTATTACAGCGCACAGTAAGCCTTGCAGCCTAGCACGTTTATTTTGACACAGCATACAAGGTAGGGTAAACTCTACATGTTTACTACACAAATCACAACTGAATACTAGCTATAATTTAGAGAAGTACAAATGAGGAAGGAGAGAGAAAAGAAAACGAAGCAGAATACAACCCTTCTGGGTTAGATTCTATGTTAGGCTTCGCTTGATGAAGTGGTTGTGGGCTCTTCTAAATTAAAAGCTTTGATTTCTTCTCCTCGTCAAGCAACAGTATCTCTCATGGTCAGTACGAATTGAAGGGTAGCAAAATACTAATTTAATAAAAATATAGGATGAGGTGAGCTGTACAAAAAGTAACACACACATATGCCCACTGGACCACTGGTGGTCTAGACTAGGGGAGAGGATATTTTAGATATTAGAAGTTCTCCTTGTGGAATTCGAACTTGGTAGTGGTCTTCCTAGAGAAGTCCTTAGCCAGATCACGCAGATCATTCATCTTCAGTGGATCTCCGCAGTAGAATACTCCTGCGAAATGGAGAAAAAGAAACGTAAGTTTAACAATCATACGTGACACTAATCTACGATAGAATGATTAATGGGTCTCCCCCCAAAATGATTTAGTTTTAAAGTCAACTTATAGTATGTTGCCAATTCATTACAGCATCAAATAGTGCACCACAGTGGGATGCCATCCAGTATTTGGGTCCCGTGTGCATGACTAAAAGATAAGCACGCCGTTCTGGTACAAGCGCACTGTGCACTGTGCACTGTTGAACAAATTTAGGAGCTTGCGATAATTTCAAGAACCACTAAACTAGTAACCTATGAGGTTAAAATTATTCAAAAGAAGTGCAAATGGTCAATACTATAGTAAGACAGCGACATGCAAATATTTGGCATTATTTGACACATGCAACGATGAGATTAAACGATGCGTTAATTCTCATATCCGAAGCCTCGCCTATTCTAAAGTTAGGATATTTTCTTGATTCACTAATTGCTTCCTTTGAATCTGAGGGAGTAGTCGGCTTTGGATGCCTTAAATGGTCCCACATCTAAATCCTAAGCAAGAGGGCCTACGCAAATCTGGGGGCGTGACTCGTGAGACTTTTAACGACCACTACGCGCTCACAATTTTGGGAATATATCACTTTGATGAAGCGATAAAATGACAAAATGGAGAAAATAAAGGGTATCCTATTATAAGAATATTGCGTAGCTAGGTTAGAAATTTTTGACATGTTTGAACGATTTTTTCAATTCAGACACAGATGACAGATATTTTCACATCGTAATTCGTACGTAGCCTTCCGCCTTTCAGGAGTGAGATGGTAAAATAAAAAAAAAACTAAAAATGCAGGGTGTTTTATGCAAATATGTGGAGTAGTAGGTGAATGGGAAGTACGTACCAATGCGTTGGTCGCGATGGTTGAGGGCGATGCGCTTGTAGACGCTGCGCCAATTGGGGCGGCCGAAGTGTGACTTGACCCGCGTACCCGATACGACGTCCACCCCGTGCTTTACGTGATTGAGCGACTGCAGCATCGCGATCAGTGCTGATCTGGCGTCCCCTTCCTCGTAAACACTGGTGCAATGGTTGTGCAGCTCGATCATGCCCTTCTTGTCGTTCTCCGCCACCTCGTTCATCACCCCTCGGAACCACTCGAACGAGCCCTGCTCACGTGTCACCCAGTAGAAGTAAGCACGTCGGGTCCTGAACGACGAGCTGGTTCCAGTACTAGTACTAGTACCCCTCCTGTGCACATTAATGTTGTTACTGGATTCAAGGTCTTCTTCTCCGTCTGCCTCAACGTGCTTGATGTTGTTGATGATGTCCTTGAGGATGGAGATGAAGGGGGTGGCGCCGATGCCGAGACCGACGAGGAGCACTACCTCGTATTGCTTGTAGTCCTGCGCCGGGGCGCCGTAGGGCCCATCGATGAGAACACGTGGGAAGCTGCGTAGATCATTATATGCAAGTGCGTGGTGGGTGATTAGAAATATTATCAACTCATGCGTTAAGACATATAGGGTTACCTAATGAGCGGCATTATTACTAATTAATTAATCCACCATCGAACATATTTAAGTCACGTGTTTATCAAGTTGCGTTAAGAAATGGGCATGCCCGCAAATGATGATGACCTTTCAAGCTTGATACATAAAATAATTACGAATTGAAGTATTTTGTACGTGTGGTGGTCCAGTGGAGACGCACATGCAACGGTCCTTTCTTTTACTGACCCATGGTTTTATGTGCAGTAATGTGCAGACGAGATAGAGAGACGAGAGATTTATAATTGACTTGTTACCTTGGGTTGGAGCCGGTCCCGTCTCCATTGTAATCGGCTCTCAGAAGGCCGCTTTTACCCTCCGGAGGTGGCTGACACACCTAGTCAAATTAACCCAAATAACAACAGATAGAAAAGGATTGTTAGTTAAATACTCATAAAGCTAGGAGATTGAGTCATCATATTTTACGTTCAATTACCTCAGAGAAAACCACTTTAAGCTGTCGGGTCCAGTCGCCCAGTGTCCTTATATGGACACTCAGGTAGTCGTCCTGAGGCGCGGAGGTGATGGAGAAGGGGTGCCTAATATTGTATGTAATAGTTAACAACTATATATTAAACAATATGCCAAGCTCTCGCTAATTAGCAACTCTGCTATGGATCTTTTAAATTACCATTGGAAGGGAGAGACGGCAGCACAATTGACGAACATATACTGCCCGCTCTTGTACTTGAAACCCGGTGGCCGGGACACGTGGAGGGACAACACGTTACCAGGATACAAGGCCACCTTCAGGATCTTAACCGGACTCACGCTCGACCGCAGAGCCCTCGTCAACCGTTCGCTCGTGTACAGGATCATCGGTGCCGCTAAATACATCCACGTCTGCGGATAGAGAGAGAGAGAGAGAGAGAGAGAGAGAGAGAGAGAAAAGCAATCAAGTAAATGACAGAAAGCCCCCTGAAAATAATTATTAATGATCAACTTGGTTGGTCTTAATGGTTAATTAATTACCGTTTTCTTGTACCACTTATGGGAGAGATAAAGGAAGATGCCATGGATGACGAGGAGGACGTAGACGATGACGAAGAGGTGGTGCGAGTACCAAAAAGCGTTGAACCCAGTGAGCCGGTTCAGGGGCTTGGGGAGCTTGAGGCGGCCACGCCTAAACCACGGGGTGGCCAACGTGAAAGCGATAGCCATCAACACCACCATCACGACTCCTGTCCACCCCTCCGTCCCTTTAACGAACCACCAGTAATTGTTCGGCCTCGCATCTCCAAAGAATGGCTTCATGGGCTCGTAAGCCTGGTCAGACGCATGCAACAGCCGCGGGAAGTCGCAGGTCAAGTGGGAGCCTGCGTGTAACCCGACCCCGATGGCGATCCCAACCGCAATTACCTTGTGGAAGTTGAGGTTGTCGTCGAAAGGGACGACATAGCCGAGCTTGGTCTTGCTACGGATCCAAGTGATGGTGTTGCGGCAAACGGGGAGGAGGATCAAGGCCATGTTGAATTTTAAGGTCTCCGCGGCGCCCTTGGCGGTGCAGACGCAGTAGCCCATGATGTGGAAGACGGCGCGTTCGCGGTACTGGATGAATTTGAACGCGAAGAGGCCGGCGCAGATGCTGAGCCATAAGGCCATCACCCATACCCTCTTCCAGTTGTCCTCTAAGAAGTAGTTGGCTTTCTGGCACCAGCGCCGGATTGGGTTGGGTTCCTCTGTTGGCCTTAGCTTCTGGCTCAGCATTCGGCTTAGTTTCTGGCTGTTGGTAGTCCCGCCTCGCACCGACTGGCTCGGGCCTTGCAGCAAAAGCATCTCCAAGTTGTATATCTAAACATTTATTTCGAGGATAAATTATTTACAATCCCTTATTAAGAACTTCACTAGTTAGATTTCATTCGAGCAATTAATTAATAACCTCAATATAGCCGACGTTACTGGGGTCTAGTTCCTCCATGATGAGTCGAGCGTACTCCTCCGCTTGCTCCTGGATATTGGAGAGTTTGTTGGCCGAGGCGCTCATAGAGATGATCTGGTTAAATTAACCAACCACCCAACCAAATGGTTAGTAATTACTTCCTTCAATGTGGAATGGCAAAGGTTACTAATGAACAAGTGAGTCGGAAATTTTGACTCGTACCTACGAGTAGAATAATCTCTAAATTTACTCGGAAGGTAACGCTACTTCCTAGTTAATTTACCTCTTTGACCTCCTCTTCGGTTATCCTTCCATCGGCGTTCTTGTCCACCCTGCATAGTAATAAATGCATTAACAGCTATCAGCAACTGAGATCTCTAATGACGGAATTGCTACGAACCTGAAGATTGAGTAACGCGAAATTAAGAAGAGAGAGTACTAATTAATTACATGTCAAAAAATGTCTGAAGCCTGGAGTCGAAACTCTGGTCCGAGATCTGATCCCAGAATTCTCGCAGTTCCGCCTTGGTGATCGAATCAACGGTTATATTTCTCTTCCTCGCCAATGCATCAAACAGCTCACCGGCAAACTCGTTCGATCCCTTCATCCCTACCACCATTTCCCCCAATTTATCAAAAGAGTACCTTCAATTTATTCACAATTTAACGTTAAATTAATCAGTTCGATGGATAGTAATTATACCAATGCACTGGCCGAATAGAGAGCGGTGGAGGGCGCCGTCGACGGCGAGCTCGTCGAAGCGCTCCTCGACGGCGGCCCAGCCTGCGCCGCCGTCGGTCTTGGCGATGAACTTGAGGCCCTTAAGCGCGTGCGCCGCCGCCGACTTCGACCGATCGAAGTGGCCGGGAGCGGGGCGCTTCGAGAAGGAGGCGAACCGCCGCAGCTCCTGCGAGACCTGCCGGATCAGCGACGACCCGAACGACGCGGATCGCTTCTCGAGCTTCCGCCCGAGCAGCGTCACCTCGGGATCCTCGTCGCCGGCCGCTTTCACGCTGTGCACCGCCACCGAGTCGTCGCGCACGTCGAGCGTGATCTCGACGTAGTCCTCGGCGAAGGATGCTGACTTCGCGGAGGCGGCGGCAGCGGCGGTGGAGGAGGAAGATTCTGGGATGTTGAACCGGGCGCTCTTCCGGCTGCCGCCGCGCTTGCTGAGGGGTCCGCTGAGCGGGCCACTGAAGGGGACGCCTCCGGCTAGCTCCGTCTCGGGGACGATGCCATCGGTGCCCATTCTTGTCCTCTCAGATCTGGGATCTCGAATTAATTAAAAGTGCTAGAGATTTGGAGTAGCTTATTATGTGTGTGATTTGGGGATGGTGAGGCAGTGATATATAAAGGGGGAGGTTACTGTTGACTCCTGTTGACTGCTCCTATTCTCTCTCTCTCTCTCTCTTTTTAATTTCCTTAATTATATTTTTAAGCAGGAAAGCGTCGGATGATGGTGTGGTCTTGACGGCAATCAAAGCGAAAGCGAGTGGAAATCGAAGGTGAGCAATCCGGAATTGTGGGTTTGGGTCCAAACTTCAGCCCGAATCCGACCGATTGTGATGGGCAAAGTGAGTGAACTGGAGGGTGAATTTGCGGGGGCACGTGGGTGGTTGGCAGGAGGAGAGGGGGGGAGTAGTCAACTGGCACTTGTAGGAGGTGGGTCCCGGGATGTATACCCGCCAAATCCGTGTCCCCCGGCGCTGAATTTAACGAACAACTGGTGGGGCCACAGGTTGTCATGTTCTCTTCTCCACAAGCCAGCATATTTGGAATGTTCTATTTCTACCCTATAATTATTTATTAAGGGCATTTTTTTTGTCTTCTTCTTCATCTAATAGGGATGTTCTATTTTTACTATCAAAGCACCACTCCGTATTTTTATAAGTTTTTAACCAGAGTTAGGAGAAATAATATGTGGGGTAACCAACAACTTTAACATATATTGAGTACGTTATCTATGATTATTAATTGTAGATGTCTTTCTCCATCGAGAGTTCGAGGCAAAGTAATTAAAATGCCCTTTAAGAATAAATGATAACAACAATTTAATCCTAAAAAATTCTTGCCATATTATCTAGCTTCTTAATTTGCAGCCAAAAAGCATGCACTGGCTAGCTACTTGCTCCCTATGAAGTCAATTCATTTCCACTACTTACACTAATTAATTACAGCCATACTGCTCTTAATCTACCACGTGGTTAGCTCACCAACTCTACTTTAGTTTGGAGTGGAAGTGTGGCTAGCTAATCCGCATATATTACTTCTTTAATGCACTGAGATGTGCAGAAGATTGATGATTATAATGAATAATTCTTACTATTGATTTGAACATTGGTCTTTCAATTGGTTGGTGAATATCGTGCATGACAACTTGAAAACGCAATTTTAAAGGAATCATAATTTTAAATGTACTTCTAATTGACCACGAGGAGACTGAGCTATATATATATATATATATATATAGTTAATTGGCATTTAATTAACTAATACAGTACAGTAACTTGAGAAATTAACTTGAGTTTAGCGTCGACAAACGTGCGTAGCTGTCAAAGGATTAGATGAAGAATCCATAAGACTAAGTTGTTGTACATTCTGAGAAAGTTTTAAAATCATGGTAAAGCTTAGTTTAATGCCAAATTGGCAAGATATATATGATCTATGACTATCTGTCATAGAGTCGAGTCGTAGAAGGACGACCCTGTTTTCTTGGTCGATTCATATTAATATCCGAATACTAACCCAAGGTCCCCTTCTTTTATTTCATAAATAACTTATTCGATCAATGCCAAGCGTGTATTTAAAATAGAATAATTCCACAGATAACCGGATCAAAGATAGAGATGGGTCTGTTTGAAGATAAAACATTAATTTAACTACCTCCTTCTTAACTAGTAATAATATCTTTGAAGAATATTTAAATTAAATGTTGTCATATTATTGACGAGATCTAAATAAGTCCGCACCAAAATTACAAAAAATTTATCACAATCAATCATTTATAGATCTTAACGTAGCATACAAAGAGTTAAAATAAAAATATAATGAAAAAAACAAAGTGGCCCAACGATCACTATAAAGCTGCCTCCAACTTCGTCCCCACCGTCCCTAGCAATGATAGGGAAGACGAAGCAATGAGGGCAACATGGCTGAAGCGCGAGAGCCGAGAGGACAACGAGGTGGATGTGGTGAGAGGGGTGACAAGGTTTCGAGAGGAAGGATGATACGTGCAGTGAAGGTAAGGGAGCACACTACAAGTTGCTGTTAAGGAGCATGGTGACTAGAACTAAGAATGCAATAGTAGTGAGGGGATGGCAAAAGCATTCAAAATGGGAGCAGACGCCAAGAAAGAAGATGGCGAGAGGGATTCAGAGAATTAGCTGGCCAAGCAAGCACATTGTAGGGTGCGACGACAGTGGCCGTCGAAAGAGGAAAGAGTAGATGGAAAACAACGATTGAGGAGAAGGTAGAGGATGAGGGAGAGGGCAAGGCAGTGATAAGGCCGCACCAAAATTATAAACATCCATCAGCCAACGCACCAAAACTGCAATAAATATCGTTCGAACGGTATTCTTGATTTCGAGCTAATTTTCAACAAATGATGGTAAGAAAAAGAGAGAGAGAGAGAGAGAGGGAGGAAGATTTCACCAACTACCGGAAAGAAGGCTCCTGTTAGATTAGGAAGATAGAAAACTTAGAAAACTAGCAAAGGTAGGGCCAGTACGGGGAAAAATATTATTAGCCTTCCCATAGAAAATTGATATGCTAGGTAATC
>NW_027330499.1:0-25000 GCF_019914945.1 Typha latifolia | reverse complement strand
GACAAGATCATCAAAATTTTCACTGTAACACTTCTCAGAGTTCACCTACCTCTTCCTTTTCTTCTTCTCCTGAATGCCCCCTATCTTTCTTTCCCAATCTAATCTAACTCTCGTTCCTCCCCTCAAGACTCACAATTACACCAAAGTTAAGCATAAAGACGTGAACAGATCAATTGTGCACGTATTTTCTTTTTCAAGAAACAAAATAAGGCGACAGGATTCCACATCCCATTCAAGGAAAACCAGAATAGTACAATTTTAAGGATTCACGACGAGATCGAGAACTAAAACGAGTTTTAGATCAAGCATTTCACGGAATAAAAATACCACAGCGAACCATAAATCGTACATACCTGGTACTGAAAGGATCTCCTCGGGTTCGACGATTCCCACCGGTATACCACCGCGATAGAGAGAAGAAAGAAAAGAAGAGAACTTAATCCGAGCGCTAAATACTACTATTCTTGCTTTATCTTTTAAACAATCGAGTAAAGATCGGAGAGATGGAATAAGCGGGAGAACCAAAGTAGGGACGGAGGAGAAGAAGGTAGATGGGAGCGCGAGGGAGGAAGGGAGGGAGGGAGGAATGGAGGAAGTGGGCGCCAAGCTAGTTGCCACGTCACCGAACACGTGTCCGTTTAGGCACGGCGTATTCGGTGCAGAAAGAAAGTATAAGCGGACTCGAAAACTTAAAACCAACCAATTCAATTGGTGGATTACTGTGGGCTCCGCCAAAAGTTGAGTGTGTGCAACAGATGTCTTCAGTGTCATTAAGGGGTTTGTACTGAGCTGGATAATACGGGATTACTCAGAGATAAAAGTTATTAAAAAAACTGTTCATCGCCGATTTGGGTTGAGTTGGCACCTCGGAGTACGTTACGCCCAAACAGACTATTCCTTCCTCGTTACACGTTTCGGTTTCTTGACCTATCTACGTGTCGAGCTGTCACGACTCTCCATGGTTTAAATTAAATCCTCGTCATGTGGGTGACGTGGTGCGACGGATTCGGTGGACAGGTTTCAAATAATTAACTTCGTGTCAAATGCGGTATTTTTACAAGTGTCTTCGTAATCTTTGCGGCGAAATGATCCCGGCTAACTCGGCGATGCGAATAGCGATGATGCCGCCCAAATCTTATATCAAATAATTCTACTATTCAAAACTATCCTTCTACGAGGTCCTACAAATAATTGAAGTTTCTTTCTAGAATAAAGAAAATTTTACAGACAACATCTTATTTTTTATTAAAATTACAGTCCCTATATTTTTACTATTTACAATTTAATTTTATAATTTAACAAAAACACTTTATTATTAGATTAGTTAGTTAAATTTAATTAAAATTTTAAGTTAACCAAAAAGATTATAAGAATATTTTAGCTAAGTTATATTTATTCAGCTTATACTCAACTTAATATAATCCAATCTAACACACTTCAGCTAACATAAGGCAATCAAACCTGAGCTAATCTAACAATCGTCTAGCCTAACAAGAACTAAAATCGGATTACCAAATCATTCTAACTTTAAAAAACAAAATGCTCTAAAATTTACTCATTTTAATTTTTATTTTTGTGGAAGAGAAGAAAGGTTCTCTTTATAAAATTTAAAAACTCAAACTATTCATAAATAAATTTAAAAACTCAAACTATTCATAAATAAATCTAAGATATATCTAAATGAAATTACCGTATTAATCCCTAGAGAAGAAGAGAGAAATTTTTTTTTTTTCTGATCGAATCTAATTTGCAAGAAAAAATAATCACAAAGAAATAGAGGATAAAAGAAAAAAAACTAAACATATGCTAGTCATTTTTAAAAAATATATTTAATTTGGATAGAATATTTTTTTATTTGTTTAAATAGTGTAGTTTAAATCTAAGCAGATATTTAATAAATTATCAAGCTCAATTTGTAAATATAATTAGTAAATTAATTTAATTAAAGTATAAGGTGTTATATGCAAATTTCTCCCAAATAAAATCTAGCCATATCTTGTGCAATTAAGAGGATCCACCGCAAAAGCTGACCCAACCCGACCCGTCCGAAACACCAACGGTTCAGATTCTTCCACTGGCGTTGCAAGGGGGTGGACCAGCAGCGCTTTCAGTGGACCCTGCGAGGACAGCCGAACGACTCTCCTCCACGTCACCCCTCGCCTCGCCCTCTTGCGAATCCTTGACTGACATCGCATGACGTGTATGGGATGGGCATCCACGTGGTCTTCCAATCATGTCGCCGTCCCATTCGCCAACACCGTCATCATCGCTAGTTCACGGCCGCGAAGCTGGCAAAAAATAATAAAGTCGAAGCGCGACAGATAAGGTACGGTTGCAGCCACCGTCAACGAGCCACGTCACTAAGAAAAGATAACCGTTGGATGGAAAGGAGAAGCACGAGGATGCTAGCCACGTGTATATCACGTTGTGCATCTATTCCGCTTTATTATTCTTGGCAAAGGTGAGAATCTTTTATACGATCTGTTTGGGGCGTGCAGGCGCACAGCGCGTGATTCACTGCTCGGGTCCAGGGGAAGAGCGACTGGACTGCGCCGACGTGGCCGGTAGAGAACGGTTCGTTCGTGGGTCCCGCATAGATTGAGAGTAAGATTGGCTGCTAAGGATGCTTGCTGTTAAAGGGGGGAGAGCCACGAATGCCCGACAAGGTGACGTGGGATCCCAGGGGGACAGGGCGTGACTCCGGGAGCTCGGTGGGGGGCCGGGCGCCGGGGGGAGACGTGAACGTGAAGGAAAGATAGAGGAAGCTTCGTCAGGCTCTGATGGTGCTTGCTCCGATCTCGTCATGCTGGCGTCACTGTCCCATGTATTAGAAAATCTAATGAATTTGACGAGTGTGATGGAACGAAAGTGGGCCGTTAGAAATAAGCCTGGCCTGGCCTGAGATTATTTAGTCACTTTTCCCTAATTAAGCCCAGATTTAGCCCAATTTTCTAATGCTAACCCAAATAAGAAGCCTACTCTTGGTGGTAGGTAGCTCTGTTTTGGGTTGTGGTTGTGGTTGTGAGGCTGTTTGTTGTAGCGTTTGTACAAACGACCAAATTAGACCACATTCAACTTAATAGACCTCCGAGCTTGACTATACAGTTGAGAGAATAGTTGGGCCAAGTTGAAGCCTGAAGTTGGTCTGATGCTTAATGTGCTTCTAAGCCCGTCCTTGGACTAAGTTATGATTCGAAAATTTGGGCAGACTTCAGAGAGCTTCAAGCTATTGGGCTAGATAAGTAGCCCTAGATATTTGTAATCCAATAAAATTAGTATTGTAAATATTATAGCTTTAAATATTAAATATATTTCATATTAATAATGTTGGGCTAAGTCAGGTAATAATTAAGCCCGAGCTCGATCTAATAATATATTGGGCTCGGGCCTCATAATTTTTTTTTTCTATTATTCAAGAGTTCAAAGGTTATATATAAGTTGAACAAAAAGTTAACCATCTGTAGATACAGAAGCACTTATGCCCTCACCTAACTTCAACTAATATTCTAAGCCGTATGCGTCGTCGAACTATTACTCCAAACTAAATACCTCTGAGACATTGCTCCAAGTCATTACATTGTCGAACTACTCCTCCAAGCTAACCATATCGTAGAGCTATCAACTGAGCTGAGCTGTTGAGCTAAGCCGTCAAGGCATAAAATAATTTTCTTCCTAATAATTACTTGGGGTTTGAGTTAATCCTACAACATTTTTAGTTATAGAAAAAGATACCTACATACCTCTCGGGCCTCATTAATTGAACCTAGCTCGGCCCAATGGACCAAAATTTCTTGACCTAATATGGTAAAAGTGTGTCGGATAGAATGGGTCGAACTACTCAAGCTTAGGCCTATCTAATATATATCTAACAGCGTGCCCAGACTGATCCACATGGCTGGCCCACTGAATCCGCTCTCAACTCCTTCCAACCAACAGTCCAACATAGAGTAGATGAACACTACAAAGCTACGTGATCCCTTCTCTCTCTCTCTCTCCAACTACCATTCTAGAACTTTCTTTAAAGGATTTATTTAATGGACTTTCCAACTACTTTGCATGCCAAATCCAATGGCCCTTCTGGGTACTGCAGATTGTCACAGAAGAGCCAAGGCGTAGAGGGACCCCAGTAGCATATGCCTGTGATCCCTTTGCCACTTCCCATATTATATTATCATATATATGAAGCCTTATTTTATTTGGACATGTATATTGGCAGAAGATAATGGCAGTTTCCTCATCTTTAAAGCATATGCCAAGAGTTATTCCTCTCTCTGGAAATGGCGAATGGTAGACAAAGAAGAAACGTGCTCTCTTTTTCTCTTTACTCATGTCAATGAGCAGAATTAACTCTACCTAAATCTTAAATTAATGTCCATCGATTTCGACTCTCGAGGCTCTTGATGGATAACTTATTCTATATTTTATTTGATTTTTTAATTATTTAATAGCTCGAATACTAGATATTTCTTAGACAAAGAGTAAATATTTTTTATATATAAAGACACTTAAGTTTTACATCAAATTTTAGCTAACATACTAATTCGGTTAGTTCATACTTTAAATTATATGTATTATTGAACTGTTGATTCAAGTTGTTATGATCTCGAGCTACTTCTTCACGTCATTGCACGGAGTCAATTTGATTTTTATTGGGCATAGTTGACGAGCCCAACATCATAGCTTCCAGATTGTTCCTGACAAGCGTCCATTAGGTAGGTAGGTAGGATATGCCTCTGAGCTATTCGCAGCATATATGTGTTACTGAGATTAGCTACCCCGAATATCTTTAACTTATTCCCAGAATATTCTGTGGATATCCTATTGTTTATAAGTTAATCCACACCTTTGTCAAACCCCAATATTGCATGCCTATCTGTGGTCTCTCCACGTTCTTGCATTTTTATTTATTTTTTCATCTTAGAACCATGGGTCCATTATTGCCTCATTTTGTGAAAACTTTTGCCTTGGTGTGCTCATTATGAGAACACAGGACGCAAATTGCAGAGAGTAAAAGTACAGGGTTCAAAACGTAAAGTTATTCAAAGTAAGGTGTTATATGCAAATAAGCAACGTCGGTGGTCTTAAGTCCGAAGTCACGCGTCGCGGCGTCGCGCTTCCCAGCTCGGCAACTCCAACCTCGTCTCGCTCAATCGGATCGCCACGAGCCGGGCCCACCACGGGTCCGAGCCGCTTCTCCTCCAAAGTCCTAACCTGCGGCACTGAGCTAACGTGCGCCGTATCGTCTCCTCTTATATTTTCCCTCCCCTTCCGATCGCTCTACGTGACTTTCTCGCTCTCCGGTTCTTTTGTCTCTCTCTCTCTTTAAACCGTTCGACTTCTTAGATGTCACCGTCTCTCTTCTTTGGGCGGGCAAAACCCTAGCTCTCGTCGCCTACCTGGGATCTTGGATTGCTCCATTCTTCCGATTCGTCGAGGTTTTGGAGACGGTGTTTGTTGGAGTTTTTCCAAGACGATGTATGTTTGTTTACTCGCAAATGTATGTTTACTTACTCTTTAAAAGATTTCGCTTTTTCGACCTTTCCTTATAGGCATGGACTTTGGATAGTCGAGGGCGTTTATGTTTATATTTGCCAATTGATGGTTTTGTAATCTGAAGAGGGGTAATTGCTTATTATTCGGATTTCTAAGGTTTCTCCTATGCCCAATTAGTTTGTTTGTGCAATATTTCCTAGTTTATTTAGTCCCGCTGTTATTATTAGTTTTATCTTGTTTCTACTAGCTTCCAATTTGCCATTTATTGTTCTCCAGAAGGAACTTTTTGCTGCTTTGCTTCTGTCGGATGTTACCAGTATGAGCTAATCAGTACAAGTTGCAGCTTGGGTAAATCTATCATCCTTCAGATTCTTATCTTTGCATTTCATGATTCTTGAATGGATCGTTGTGATACTTCGGGGATTGATAGTGGAGGCTGCAAAATCTCGTGGAAGTGCTTCTAACCCAGTTCATTATAACTAAGATCCTGGAAGCTGGGCAAGTTTTGTTCTTTTCGAAGTATTCGGTTGACATAGACTTCTTACTTGTAATGGAGAAAACTACTTGTAACCTCGGCATTGTTGAAAGTACCACCCTTATGAATGCTGTTAGTTGTTGGAGCAACGTTGGGCAAGGAGCTCAGTATAACAAAGATGTCACAGTACAATTTGGTTCACCCGAGTGCTCCAGTCTATTTGATCCCAAAATGAGAGGCACAAATAGGAAATGGGGTGATTGGAATGCAATTGAAGGTTTCAATGATCCAAAATTGGCCCTTGGTTTAGGTTTAGGGCTGTCACCTAGTTCCTCTGACAACAGCAAGGTGAGCTCCGCAACTGCTTACACAATGTATTCATCTACAGATCTAGGCTTGGATTTTCATCTTTATACTGGCCACGAGAATAAACACTGCCCAAAGAAGTCTACCGTTTCAAAATCTGGACTCGAATTTGATCTTGAGCTGAGTCTATCAACCGGGCCATCTGAATCAGTGGTCATAAATTATACTCCACCCAAGGGACAGCATCAGAGCAGCTTAGCGCCAGCATTGATCAATTCAGCGATGACAGCAGGTGAAGAAGGATCGGAGTCATCTTCTTGGGTACCAGGGAGTTATTTGGCGTCCTCTTTGTATTCCTCAAAAATGACTGCTGACTTTGCTTATAAGAAAATTCCAGCCATATCTGAACCTGGCATGAGCATCTCAGATCTCTCGTCGACAGCCTGTACTTCCAGGATCGTTAGTCCCCAACGACGCAATACTAGCAGTCGGAATTGTCAGTTTCAGGGATGCAGGAAAGGAGCAAGAGGGGCTTCAGGGCTTTGCATAGCCCATGGAGGGGGGAGGCGATGCAGTAAACTTGGCTGTCACAAGGGGGCAGAGGGAAGAACAATCTACTGCAAAGCTCACGGTGGAGGAAGGAGGTGCCAATTCCTTGGTTGCACAAGGAGTGCCGAAGGCTGCACAGACTACTGCATTGCTCATGGCGGTGGCCGCCGTTGTAATCATGATAACTGCACCCGAGCTGCGCGCGGAAAGTCTGGCTTATGCATCAGGCATGGAGGTGGCAGGAGGTGCAAGATGGAAAACTGTACAAAAAGCGCAGAATGCTCTTCGGGCCTCTGCATCGCTCACGGAGGCGGCAAGCGTTGCGAGTTTCCAGCTTGCACCAAGGGTGCGCAGGGAGGCACAAAATTCTGCAAAGCTCATGGTGGAGGAAAGAGGTGCACATTTTTGGGTTGCACCAAGGGGGCCGAGGGGAGCACTCTCCTGTGCAAGCGGCATGGCGGAGGGAAACGTTGCTCCTTCCAAGGTGGGGGTGTCTGCCCAAAGAGTGTGCATGGAGGGACGCAGTTTTGTGTCAGCCATGGCGGTGGCAAGAGGTGCGCTGTTCCCGGCTGCACTACAAGTGCTAGAGGAAGCACAAAATTCTGCACCCGTCATGGCGGGGGCAAGCGCTGCAAGGCTAAAGGATGCAGCAAGAGTGCACAGGGGAGCACTGATTACTGTAAGGCGCATGGAGGAGGCAAGCGTTGTTCATGGAGCCAACCGGTGTCGAACGAAGGTAACGGCGATCCCGGGCCTTGCGATAGGATTGCTCGGAGCAAAGCTGGTCTCTGTGTTGTTCATTGTGCCTCAGTGCAGGACCAATGTGTTCACGGTGCTGGCATACTGAGGCCTTCAGTTGACCAGGTGACCGAAGGAGATGCATACTTGAAGATGAGCAATGATGGGAAGGGATTTTTTTGCCAGAGTGCTTTTCATACCAATGGTTTGGTGCATCCTCCTGTTTCCATCCAGTCTAGCTTGGTTTCCCTTCCAGAGAGGAGGGCTCATGGAGGAAGTCTTATAGAGACTTTGTCTGGCAATGCATGTCTTGAAAGCAACAATCAGGTAGATGCTGGTGCATTAGACAATGTCATGCATAGCTGGATGTAAGTAGAGAGAGTACTTAGGCATGATATTTTGAACTCTTATCAATTGCGTGCGCTTTTCATCTGTTCTGCCGGGGTTTATTTATTGACTATATTTACTAGGATCTTGGATATTATTTGAACAACCCTCTCGTGCGCGGAAAATAATGGTAGCAAAAGTTTGTTGTACATGCTTAGCAACTTTTTTTTCTCTGCGTTACGGTGTAGTTGCATGAAGTGAGAACTTAGTAACATCCTAATTAAACCAATAGCATTAGAAATTCAAATTAAAAAATATTACATGTCTTTTTAATTAACTGAGCACTGTAGCATTGACAGTTTCTCATGCATATTATTGATCTTGTGCATCAATCTTCCCTGTCTATTAATTGCTTCCTGTGCATATTGTTATAGTACAAGTTTTATGATTGTCTTTATTTGTAAGTTGTGCATAACCTATATATATCTTTATATGGGTTGTGCGTTCTACATCTTTTCAATTCCTTTTATAATTTTCCCTGTGGTTTATTGGAGGAGTTAGGGAACTATAACTGTTCTCTACTTAGTGTAGGATGTGGGACCTGCATCCTGACTTGTAACGCTAATTTCGGTTGCTGAAGAACTTTTTAAAATGCAAAACGAATTAAACGATAAAAGAGAAAGCCACAGGAGAAATATGCTGTAAGCCAGAATTCACGTTAACTTACGAGTTTCTACGTGACTGTCACCTCATCATCTTCATAAAGTCCACTGGAGATATTGTTATTTATTTGCAACCAGATACCCTTATGATTGGGCTTTATCCATTCACAGTCGACGAGCCCAATGTAAGGAGTACATGTAGGCATATCGAGTTTAGACATTTTATTGTCTGCCATGATCTATCAAGTTGGACATCGACACCAAAAGAAATAGATCCGAAATTAATGCAACGGGACAAAAAAAAATAGTAGTGCAAAATTTATATTATGAGGAATATTTTAGGCTAATTCAATGAAAACTCTAGTGCCAGTAGCAGTCCACAACAACTTCTAATGAAAAATCAACCCATAAATCTTAATAAAAATAATAATCAGAAATTATAATCTAGCAAATAATGGACTAAGCTTTATCTCTCAAGGATTTCATGAGGCCTTTGATTTTCGCTGGAGGAATGTTTCCAATTTGGCAGATGACCGAGTGAAGCAAGCCAAGACCCTACATCACCTTCCTAACCTGGATATTGTGAGTGGACTGCGACCTCCAAATGGGTTGCCTGCCACTCTGAAGAAGAGCTACCTCCTCACCTTCTTTTACCATGCCTTGCTTCTGCACAAGTTTCATGCAATTCAAAGCATATGTGACATATCTTAGAGATAAATTAATAGTGTAGGGTCAGAGAATAAGAATTCCATTGGATGTAGGTGAGCATTCTGGAAGATGTGGAGTTCTAGTTTGTCCATGACTGAATAGATTTATTTTAGTTTGATTATAATTGAAAAGATTTTCCGAAAACATAAGAAACAGAATAGATATAGTCTCCGTAACTTACCTCTAAGTAAGATAAGGCTTTGGCGAATGTCTTCTCAGCATCATCAAGGAATTGAATGTATATGGGACATACACCTTGATACAGCGCCAGTCGCTGTCTCACTCTCTCACTGTACACAGCCAGTGGTCAGTCATTTAACATATATATATAGTGGCCTTCAGAATTAACAGTTTGCATATAATCTGTCTTTCACTTGAGGAAAGTGAAAACTGTTAAGATGAAGTTTTAGATACTTACTCGTCGGTAAAGGCAAATATGGTACCCGAGGGCCGGTAGTGGCTGAGTAGGATGGCCATAAACCCAGTCCTGGTGAAAACTACAATAGAGGTTCCAAGATTGTTTGACATCATCGTTGCATGATAGGCAAACATTTCACTTGTATGGTTCTACAAAATATCGAGACAACAGAAAGTGTCAGGAATCCAAGATTGCAGATAAAATGTAACTAATAATTATACTTTTGCACAATTGTAGCACGGGTTATTGCACTTGAAACCTTGAAAGCCTGACCGATGTTATTTAGTTTCTCTTCCCCGACCATAGTTGCTTCTGTCCTCAAAGCTACTGTATGCATGACTTTAACAGCTTTCAGTGGAAACCTGACCCAAGTGTACAGACTATTAGAAAGATGGTGAAATTGTCATAAATACCAAATCTGTAAGATTGCTGTCTACATATATAATAGGTCACATTGAAATGTGAAAAAGAAATAGATTGTTGGGTCTAGGAAGAATCTCAAAGACGATATTTCTCAGTGATAGTCATTGACACTTCTGTCAAGGGAACCAAATTGCAATAGCCACTCATATAAAGTAAATTTTCTCGAAACCCCTCACCTTCCCTACCAAATATGTGAACAAGAGAAAAAGGGAATCCCTTTGCATGAGACTTTTACCAATGCAAAATTAGTAAGTGAGGGAGCTCTTTCACTGTCTCGAGACAAGCTGTCTTATCCCCCTTGCTAAAGGAGCTATTTCTGTGCCCTGAACATGGGCACTAGAATGTATGATGTTAAATCTCACTGTTACATAAATTAACACCCTTACTGTAGGCAGAAATGCATTCCTAAATAAAAGAACTTTCTGTGACAAGGAATTCTTTATCTTGTCTGAGTAGTCGGACATTAAGTAGGACAAAGAAAAACTGACACTTGATCCAGATAAACTAGAAAGGGAAGGAAACCAGCACATGAGATGTTAATTATTCGAGTTTGTAAAGAAAACTTCATTAGTCGAGCATTTTTAACTTATAACTGAGAAAAGGAAGACGATGACCTTCGGTTGAAAATGTAGCAAAAAAAGAAATGGGCAATCATTCACTAGCAATCATCATGCATATTGGGAAAGATCAGAGGAACATCCCAGTATTTACTGTTATTCACTTTAACTTTCAATATTGCATTAACAAGATAGTATGATGAGAAGGCATCTTACTTTCCATGAGCAGTTTCCCCAGAGAGCATAACTGCATCACTACCCTCACGAACTGCAATTGCAATGTCAGAGACCTCTGCACGGGTTGGTGTAGGGTGAACAATCATGCTTTCCAGCATGTTTGTGGCAACAATGACAGCTTTCCCCATGCTCCTGCACATTCTAATGATCTCTTCCTACACATGGAGAATAATGTCTTTAAACATGATGCTGCAGCATCAGGTACAAATTTTGAAAGTTGAACAGTAACTAAGATAAGCTCATGGATAGTGAAGTGCTATGGATTGAATAGGTTTTATGAATAATTACTGATGAAACTAGGTAGAGTTTGGCAATGATATACTTTCACTGTATATGATGACCCCTTTCTGGCGTCTTATTTGGAGAATGATCTCTCTTTATGGTTAAACTCAATTTAACTCCTCAGGAGAGACTGATTTACATGATATATCTAGCTAAGAATATCTCTAGTTTCTCAAGCAAACTGATACAAGCTTTAATCTTATGATTGACAGTAAGCTAGGCGATCAAGGATTATATTACCTGGAGGATAGGAACCTCCTCAATTGGGAGTTCAGCTCCAAGGTCACCTCTAGCTACCATAGCCTGCAAAAAGATCAACATGAGAATAAAGTGGGGTTCCAACTTATATAAGCACCTACAACCTCGTTGATGTTGCATCAACTATTTTGAGGTAAAAACTATTTGGCAAGAAGAGTAGGGGAAAAAAGAGGTCCTAAGAAAGAATATTATCCACACATGTTGTTTTATTGCAACATCGAGTATATCAATCCTTAGTGGGAGTCAGAGTCTCAGAGATTGCTTACCCCATCAGATGCAGTAATAATAGAATGCAGATTAGGAATGGAGTCCGCACTTTCAATTTTCACGATCACATGTATATCAGCACCACAGTCTAAAGTGAAAATAAGGTATATTTAGAGGAAAAAAAAATATAAAAGAAGAGCAACCCAGAATCATTATATCATTTGAGGAAGAAAAGGTCGTAGTCAAGTATTACTTTTGAGATAGTCCTTCAATTCATGGACAACTTTGGCATCTTTGACAAAAGAAACAGCATAGAAGTCCACTTGATTTTCAACCCCAAACTTAATATCATCCCAATCCTTATCTGGAAGAAAAAGAAGTAGTATGCATCAATAATTAGCAAATATTGGAATATAAAATGGTCAAACCTATAACATAGTACGCTCAAATATTTAATAATGAATATGAATTAAAAGTTTTCATGATAGAAGAACCAATAAGCTCATTCCTTTTCTTACCGGTGATGGATGGCAAGGTCGCACTCTTTCCTCGAACATTTAGATGCCGTCGAGACTTAAGTTCACCTCCATCAATAACTTCACATTTTACAGAATCTACAGTCTTTGACTTGACCTTTAAAGACATCATGCCCCCTAAAGGATCATCACTAGTACTCAATCAAAGACAGTTTTCACATTTTCATACTCATCACTCAAGGATAGTATGTAAAAAGCTACTTCAACACCATTAAATAAATAAATCAGACAAATAGATCTTTGAGTATCAAAATGGCTGGTAAAAGATATGCATATTGTCAGGAAATTAATCGGCAGCATTCTCCCATTTGATTTTTGACAGTTCTTCCTTATAGCAGCAACTTCTTATGATCGAGTATAAGGTTCCGAGCCACATACAGGACTAAACATGTTATCCTAGGTAGAGAGTCTGTATGTGTATATATTATGATCTTCAGGCACCTTTTTTTGTCAGCATAAGAAAGAATAGCATGACAAGAAAACCTTTTTGACATACCGTCTACAAGAAGCATGTCGCCGACTTCCACATCATTGACAAAGTCATCATAGTTTACACTGACACAGGTCTCTGTCCCAACTCCTCTGTTTATTGTGAAAGTAAACTCCTGACCACATTCCAACGCAATTGGTTGTGGCAAGTCACCACTTCTAACCTCAGGTCCCTGCAAATCAAGAATGCCAGTATCACCTAACGAGTGAGAAAACAGACAATCTCATGTTCATGTATGACCTGTGCTGTTATCTACACGTTCAAATTAGATTAAATCGTGTAGTTTAAGCTGCATTTGTTAAAAATCTTTGAGACACCCACAACATGGGAAGTGACAAAACTCTAAAGCCATCGAAGTAGACGGATTTGCAAAGTCGCACAGAGAGAATAAAAACACCAGATATCAGCCCCAGGCAAGATGTAGCGTTCAGCTCTCCTATTCTAGTAAAACTTGCTTACATAGTACTTCAATAATCGATACTAACTGTCATACAGTAACATACTCAGATGAAGGCTAGAAATTTGAGAAAAATAATAATAAAAAAAAGCAGACAAAAAGGAAATGAATCAACCTTGGTATCGAGCATGATGGCAATCGGATTGTCCTTTTTGTGAGCATTGTACTCTTTCACTAGATCAATAACTTTCTGATGAGATGCATGATCTCCATGGGACATGTTCATCCGAGCAACATTCATCCCGGCCTCAGCAAGCTTCCATATCATCTCCTTTGTGTTGGTCGACGGACCAATAGTGCATACAATCTTTGTCTTGCGCCTTACGTTCGGCTTCGACCATACCCCTGGCGATGCTTCCTTGACCTGCTGAATGCTTTTCAGGTGCAGAAAGTTCTCTTCTTCCTGATAACCACCACGTGCAATTTTCTATTGATCAATAGCATCACCAAATTTACAAAGAAAATTCAACTCTGAAGCATACATCGATGACAATACTAGCTAATTTGATTCAAGTTGCTGACTCAGAGTTCTATTAGTTCAAAAATCACAATATACTAATCAAAATCGCAGCTTTGGCCTAAATAAACCGGTAATTATCTAAAACAACGAATCAACTGAGCTAAAACAGCACAAACTAAGAGAAGGAGAACCAAAAGGAGAACCTCTGATACATCTTCCGGCGTAGCGGGAAGAACATCTAAATCGGCCCGAGGCAACCGGCTCGCCACGGCGGCGACCGTCAGAGGCCGGTAACATCCCTTCCTACTCCTCCTCCTCTCCACTCCGGAGAATCTCGACGGAAGCTTCGAGGACTTGGGGGGGTAAGTGGGACTCCTCCGAGCTCCAGATTTGGAGGTACGGCACAAGAGAGAGGAGGCGCCATTGACGGGTCGGCTCACCGCCACCACTTGCGCCATTGCCCTAAAACTTAGCAAGGAGAAGAATAGGAGGCGAATAAGAGAGAATAAATCCGGGCTTATGCTCAACGCTCTACAACTACTGCGGTTTTCTTGGAGAGATCACTACGAGGCTTCGATTGTATCGAAAACCTCCACCTTGCACTCCACGAAATGACATCATTACCTCTTGATACGTACTCTAATAACGAAAACGGCACTGCCATCCTGGCAAAACCGGTGGAGTGTACCTGCGGTGCGGAGAACAGTCTCACCTGTACCCCGTTAAACAGTAGAAAGAATGCGACCCTAAAAGGACGACTAGTGATGGTGGCCTACACAATGGTGGAACAATATACTTTAGTGCGTACTGAGGTATAATATATCGGAGATAACCTTGACGGAGGCCGCCGATTTCAAGATCGTAACGGTTACAGGATACGATGTCTCGTCAGTGCCGTACGGAA
Source organism: Typha latifolia (assembly GCF_019914945.1). Lineage (NCBI taxonomy): Eukaryota > Viridiplantae > Streptophyta > Magnoliopsida > Poales > Typhaceae > Typha > Typha latifolia. The sequence goes on along the minus strand of NW_027330499.1, from coordinate 10,513 downwards.
AGAGAGAGAGAGAGAGAGAGGGACAAGTTGGCTATTGGATATCTTTCCTTATCCTGGTCCCAAAGAGTCCCAAAGACTCCATATCCTATCTCTTTCTTCTTCGATGACTCATCAATCTTCCGCAGATTTGTTTGTCTCCGCCCTGTTCACAGAAAAATTTACTTCTTAATTTTCAGAGTTAATCTTGCTAATTATCTAGTTGTGTTTATATGTGATGATTTGGTTACACATAATGTTTGGTTGGAGGATAATATATATTTTTTTCTCTCAAACTTGGGGGTAAGAAGAGGATTTGAAGATGGAGTATTTATAACGTGCAAGTGTGATACCTCCAATGTATCAAAATATTTGATTGGGGAGGTGAGGTTAAGGTGAGGATACTATTTTGCCACCTAATATTAATCCACAAAAGTAGTGAGATATCTCATGAGTAATATGTTAGTTGTTTACATCTAAACAACTTGGATAAATGTCGTTCTCACCGCTTCACGTTTTAAAGCATGCAAGGTGTATAAAGAAGAAAGAAGACTGCAACTCGTTCCATTTGACAACAAGAAATCCGGATTTAACTACGTGGCAATTATTTTTATTATTTTGTTTTCCTTGTATTAATCATCTCTAACTAATATGGATCCCCCTTCGTTTTTTTTCTTATCATTTAATAATAGGGTTCCTGCCATTAAATGAGAATGGAAATTGCGACGCAGTTGCTTGCAGCACCGCGTCGTGAATCTAATCAAACTCACAGAAACTAACTAACCAACGCGCTCACTCCGTGTAATTCATCAAACAAACTCGTGTTCGTCCATCCACAGCGGACTTCTCTCCTCAGTCCTGTCCCAAATATCGAAATGGGTAACCGCGCTTCCCGGCACCGCTCTGATCCCTCCCGCGGGGAGGCCGACCGCCGCCCACCACCTTCTCCTGCGCGTCCCAAACCCCAAGCTCCCCCACCCCGAAAGGAATCCCCTGAAATCCCTAAGCCAGCGTCCGCGCCTCCTCCGGCCGTGGGCCGCGTCTTGGGCCGGCCAATAGAGGACGTCCGCGCCACCTACACCTTTGGCCGGGAGCTTGGCCGCGGTCAGTTCGGTGTGACGTACCTGGTCACGCACAGGACTTCCGGCGAGCAGTTCGCGTGCAAGTCCATCGCCACGCGCAAGCTGGTCAACCGCGACGACATCGAGGACGTGCGCCGCGAGGTACAGATTATGCACCACCTCACCGGCCACCGCAACATTGTTGAGCTGCGCGGAGTCTACGAGGACCGGCACTCGGTCAACCTCATCATGGAGCTCTGCGAGGGCGGGGAGCTCTTCGATCGGATTATCGCGAAGGGGCATTACTCCGAGCGAGCGGCGGCGGCGCTCTGCCGCGAGATCGTGCAAGTTGTGCACAGTTGCCACTCCATGGGCGTGATGCATCGAGATCTCAAGCCGGAGAATTTCTTGTTCTTGAATAAGAGGGAGGATTCGCCGCTCAAGGCGACCGATTTTGGGCTCTCCGTCTTCTTTAAGTCCGGTATAATTCTTTCATAATCTTTTTCCCAATTTTCATCTTCTTTGGAATTTTTGCTAAGTTTTCAGTACTTTTTTGTAGTTGAGTTGACTTTGATCTATCAATGCCTGATTAAGCATGTGCATTTTGTCAAGATCTATAAAGAGATGGATTAATGTAATGAGAAGTAGGCATTGGCACCAGCGTTTGACAAAGTTCAGTTTCCACACATGGAAGTCATACTCGGGTTTAGCTTGTAGACTTCAATAGTTAAAAAATCTAGGTCGAGTTAGTTGAGATTAACTTTGTATATCAAGCCAAGTAGATGTGTTTGTACCGTTGTCCGTTAACCATCTCAGGCAAGGTGGAGATTAACTGTATAACCAAGTCAAACTTGTTTAACCTTCCTCGCTGGCTGATGGACACTTTGCATAATCTCTAGAAGGAGAAATTGTTGAATTGTCCAGACTAGATAAGGTATATCAGATTGCTAGTAAGTGGGGGCAAAATAGAGGAAAATCTTGGAAATAGAAGACAAATCTAAACTGTAACATTGACAGAACGTGCAAACAGATCGAGGATCCTTACATATCATTGGAAAAGCGGCCGTCTATCTTCTGCGAAAGACAAAAGAAAAATATATATATTTATATATATCTTGATACTATCACAGTGAGATTTGAATGCTTCAATTTTGGAGGGGAGCATACAATTCAATTCCTATTTCTAAACATTACTAGAATGAACTCATGAAGCGTCCTGGAAGACATGTGATAAATAATCTGTCATCTGGGGGAGTTAATGTCTCTTAATTAAGCTGAACAAATGAGCTATTTACTCTGAAAATGTACTTATAGTGGAAACTAAAAACTATTGTCCATTGCAGGAGATGTATTTAAAGATCTCGTTGGAAGTGCATATTATGTAGCTCCTGAGGTATTGAAACGAAATTATGGAGCAGAGGCAGATATATGGAGTGCAGGAGTTATAGTTTACATCCTTTTGTCTGGTGTTCCTCCTTTTTGGGCAGGTATTTATCCTCACTTGTCAGGTGGAGCAAGCTTTAATTTTTCACTGGTTGTTTGTTTAGTACAGTGACATTTGCTATTGATTTTTCCAGATAATGAGGAGGGTATATTTGAAGCTATTGGACTTGGTCATGTTGATTTCTCATCCAATCCTTGGCCTTCTATATCAAGTGTGGCGAAAGACTTAGTCAAGAAGATGCTGCGGAAAGATCCAAAAGAGAGGCTTACTGCAGCTGAAATTTTGAGTGAGCCTAAAAGTTTCTTGAATTGATTTTCAAGATATTGAGTTTTTAAACACAATGTGCATAAGAAAAATGGTCTCCTCCTAATTTTATTTGATTTCATGCATGAGACATGTGCATACATGAGTGCTTGCAATTTTAGGTTTAAGATGCTGCTAGACTGCTATGCTTTAATATTGTGTCAGTCATTTGTAGTAATTCCTTTTATTACGGGATACATGGAGTAAAATAAAATTGACAATTTAGATCACATTGACTTAATTGAACATATTATTCAATCAAATACATCTTGTGAGAGTATCAAGTTTTGAGCTTTCATTCTTGTTTTTTAGTACTTTTTATGTTATTGATGTATTCTAGCCTTTAACTACTCCTGCAAAGCTTTAATATTGTGTCAGTCATTTGTAGTAATCCTTTTATTACGGGATACATGGAGTAAAATAAAATTGAGAATTTAGATCGCATTGACTTAATTGAACATATTATTCAATCAAATACATCTTGTGAGAGTATCAAGTTTTGAGCTTTCATTCTTGTTTTTTAGTACTTTTTATGTTATTGATGTATTCTAGTCTGACAGTTTAATGCATTGCAGACCATCCATGGATCAGAGAAGATGGGGAGGCCTCAGATAAACCACTTGATAGTACAGTTCTAAATAGAATGAAGCAGTTTAGGGCCATGAACAAGCTGAAGAAAGTAGCCTTAAAGGTAACACCTTCCCTCTTGGATACCTATCTTTGAACTAGTTGATCGAATCTTACCAATTTCTTCATCAGGTGGTGGCAGAAAACTTGTCTGAGGAAGAGATTGTGGGCTTGAAAGAAATGTTTAAGTCTATAGACACTGACAACAGTGGGACTATTACTCTCGAAGAATTAAGAGCTGGTTTACCCAAATTGGGTACCAAGATTTCTGAATCTGAACTCAGACAGTTAATGGATGCAGTATGTTGTAGTCTTTCTTGAACTAGTTGAGACTCCTGCTTTGTGCTGTTCTTTTACATCTTCCTCATCCTTTGATGGCTAGTCTATAGTCTATGTTTGGTGATATCCTAGTTTCAACATCAGTTCCTACATAACAATTAAGGCAGTCTCTTGATTTTCTTCTTGCCAGGCTGATGTGGATGGAAATGGATCAATTGATTATCTTGAGTTCATATCTGCTACAATGCACATGAATAGATTGGAAAAGGAAGATCATATATTTAAAGCATTTGAATACTTTGATAAGGACAATAGCGGGTAAATACTCTTCTAATCCTAATCTGTTTCATATATTTGACATGTTAAGTTTAATTTGCTGATATTTATTCCATCCGTTATTTCCCCTTATCTGTAGATATATCACAAAGGAGGAGCTGGAGCAAGCTCTGAAGAAATATGATATGGGTGATGAGAAAACAATAAAGGAGATTATTTCTGAAGTTGATTCAGATAATGTAAGCCTATATTCACTTATGATTTATTCATGCCATATTTAATGTATTATATAATGGAACGAATACCTCATCTTTTTCTAGGGCTGAAAAGTTGCTCTCTTTACTATGTGATGCTGTCATTGTTCTGAAAACATTGCTCAATTTTATTTAATTTTGATTTGCTGGGATGAGTTAATTGTTCTGAGGAACGAGCAACTAGTTTGTTCTCATTGGCAAACTGTATGGTTAGCCATTCAGGTTGCTGACCCATATTGTTGATTCTGATTTGAAGCCATCTTAAATTACTCTCTGAGACATCTTAGTGCATGAAGTAATTTTCAGTGAAAGAATAGAAGAGCTCTCTTGATTTATAATCTACACGTTCTATTTAACTTGATTACTTTACCTCTAGAAGTGCATACTTTTGGATATTCCTTGTGAGTCATCCAATGCATCATGATTTGCTCACCAGGAAAAACTCGTGTTTCATGGTGTTTTAAGGTTCTTCCTTGGGAGGAATTTTTGGCTTGCTGTATGTTCTTCAATTTCACTCTTTCATACATAATTAGTCTTTCTTTATTCTGCAGGATGGGAGAATTAATTATGAAGAATTTGTAGCCATGATGAAGAATAATAGCACGGACATTGTTCCAAACAGGCGACACAAGTGATCGTTATGTGCATCTTGAAGCAGATCTGTTGGTCATCACATCTTTGCCCCCTCTGCATGGCATAAAGCATTGAAGATCCAAATTTACTTCCTGCGGCAGCTTATTGCCTGCCAGTGTAAGAAGGCAGAATTCACACTCCAACTGATCGAGCATCTTAGATTTTCCATGCAAATGCTTTGTGATTGTTGTGTGCTAGTTCCGGGTGTACTAGTGTCATTTATTTTGCCTTTCCTCAACCAGAACTTATTATGCACCGTGGCTGCAACCTAGGTTCCAATTCCTCGTTCCCTCTTCTCTTCTGTTTTACTTTCATGATAAGATTGATGTGATGTTACTATGTCTGAAAGAAGATACAATTTTCTATCTTCTTTTGCCTTGTCTAGCAAGGAAATTATATCAGATTGTTTCTTGCTTAATATGATCAGTTCATGCAATTCTTATGAGATATAAGGGGCATCATCACTAACGATTCTGGGATTTTAGATCTTGCCATTGCATTGTTTAAGATGATGGCGAGTCCTTTTGGAGAAGTGGAGTCGGCAACATTTATAAGTAGTATCGATCATCACTACTGCTTTCTTACAACACCTATAAGTTAATCTTTCATCTTTCTTGGTCTGAACAATAGTTATATGCCATTCTCCACCATGATGATGGGGAGAAAAGTGATCCCCATTATACTCTAAACTAATAATCGTTTGTGCTCTTGGAAGAAATGATAATAAAAAGGAACCCATCTTTTCTGACAGCTGCGTTCAAATAAGACATCTCATAAAATCAAGATGTCATATATATCAATAGAAGACATCCACACAAGGCAAATATTTTTATCAACCTTTGTCAGAGAAAGGCAAATATTTTCATCAAACTCCATTAAGTCATACTGTCATACTGGCAGCTGTACATAAGTCTTTCGATCACACCACTCGTAAGAATGCACCTGTAACAACAAATGAATATATCTAGAACATACACCGAAATATGATTAGCAAATTGACATCACCTATGTCTACTCCAGTCTCCAGGACCATATAAGCTGATGCCTGATGGAATATGCTGGAAGAGAGTGTTATAGCTGACAATATACAACCAGTAAAGATGGCATGCAGAGCAAACTGTGCATGGCTTCGGCATATAGTCAGATATAGAGCCTAAGTTGCGGAAATCTTTTTAAGCTTTGCAGATTTGGTCTTGGCAAAGAGAGCCGCTAGCACACTCTTACTGCGGACAGGAGCCCGTTGGATTTCGTGTCGTCTGGGATTCTCAAAGGATCGGAATGCTGACAAATGTTTTGCATCCTCGGAAACATCCTGAAAAATACAAATCAAGCACTTGATAAATGCGAGAACACTACACGAGAGGACTGTCTCAAAACACAAGTATACTTCAAATCTAACTATAAGGATCAAACATAGACTGGCCAAATTATTCCAAACACTAGGCAAAAGGGAAATAGAAAGAGGAAAAACAACAATCATAGGTTTCTGATAATTCACAATGGCTCTCTAGTTGTAATACCAAAAGGTGACTAGAGTTTACCCTGGCACCAAATGTTTGCTTGACAACATCAGAAGTGGGATGGCCATGAGTTAATTGAAGATGTCTTGACAAAGGCAATGGTTCAGCAGCCCTTTTGGTACCTGAAATTTACGACTTCAGGTGAAAATGTAGCATCTATGGAAAAGGTAATTTCAGAGTCTATAGCTGTCAGTAAAATGATCATGAGAAAGAAAAGACGTCATAATAATGAAGCACTAGACGAATTTACCCAGAAGATGGAAGGAATGAGTTGTGACTTTTGAAGGTTTAGATTCTCCTATACTGCACGAGAAGCAAAGAATAGCCAGTTAGCTCATGCTAGCTCACTCAAAAATCCTCTATCTATAATTCATATGTGCTACTAGAATCAGTATAAGGTCCAAAAAAAAAAAAGTAAAAAAATAGAAGAATGCAAGAAGCTTGCCCTGACGGTGCCTGAGGTGCTCCATCTGATGCAGAGCGAGTTTCTGAAGATAGATGCCAAGAAAGAGTTTTTGATCCAGGGATACCTTTTGAATCAATCACAAATATGTTAAACATGAGCATAGAAATGAAATACGCCCACCAAAGATAGAATACACATTAGTCATAGAAATAATGCACCTAAAGGGTGCGGTCTAGCTTTTGCTTGAATAGAGTCTTGCTTGGGATCTGTTAGTAGTTGTGCCATACTCTGCGTCCTTCTACCAGAATCTAGCATGGCAGTTAATATTAATTAACCAAGTGTCTCATCAATTCATGAAAAAATGAATCAGTTCTTACTCTTACTTGGTAGAATATAATGTTTGTGATGCCTTGGGTTGGTTCCAAACATTTGGTGCTCCCTCAGACCTTCTTTGTCAGTGTAAATTTGATATGTGAGAATTTGCTAAGAATAACAGAATGTCAGTTTGCTGATGACAGAGCTTCACTAGAAACGTTATTGCCATGAGACATAACATTTACCTGATTTAGTGGTGTAATCTTCAGCTCCAAATTCGAAACCTCGGAAGCCTGTTGTTCAAACAGGTCTGTCAATTTATAAGCAACAGTACCAAGGTGATCAACAGCGTTGACTAGAGCTCGGACAGCATAATCTTTCAGATTATCTATTACCCTGATAACAAGATGTGGCTTTTATTTTTCAGAATAGAACAGAAATGCAAATTTGCAAATCAGAATCCTGAACCTATCAAAAGTGCAAAGCAGACCAATTCTTGAGAATTGCGTTTGTACTGCCAATTCTTGAGTACGAATGGTTAATATTTTGCATCCTCAAGTGACCGAAATTTTAAACAAATAATCAAAGGGTAAGATATCCTACATCTGCTTCTGCTCACTATGAAGATAAGATTTCTCGCAGTACTCGGCAGCAGAGTAAAGCTGAGGCCTCAAATTCTTCAGTTCCTGCAAGCAGCACAAACAACAAGACTCACAGGTTACTCCAAACATCGTCAAATAGGATATAAAATTAACAATAGCAACAACAACAACAACAACAATAATAATAATATTTTTGTACTGCAGAATCTTGCTGCAAATGAGTTGGACTTAGAGCTATTAAACAGCAATCATAATTTACTACCTAAATTCCCAGAGTCAACTCTCGTTCTGTTTACCAATCTTATTAACATAGTCAAATCATAGCCATCGTCGAGAAACAATCAACTCGAGAAACCCTAACCACTCATCGGAGAGGAAGGGAGGAAATACGAGAAAAGATCCGACGCACAGATCACAGAAGAAAACGATCAGATCTGGAGGAAAAGAATCGGCAACCGAAGGGTACCTGCAAGGCTTTGACGAATCCCTTGCTCCTCTCCATGGAGACCTCGTCGAAGGTCATGGCGCCGCTCTCCGGCCGCCATTGCTGCATCCTTTCCTCGCTACCCCCCCAAATAATCCCTAAATATGAGGCCGAACGCGAAACTGAAATTGGATTATACCTCTAATTCCGTCCTTTTAATTTCTCCTTTTGGTTTTGGGATCGGAAAATAGGAGTTTTAAGAAGGGCGAAGGAGGAGAGGAAGATGAAGTGGGAGTGAAGTCGAAGCAATACCGGGAACCGAATTTTGTCTTATTTTTCCGAGAAGAACGAGACAATTTCAATTCACGCCGTACCATTTGTGAAATTTATATTTTACACCCTTAATATTTTTCAAACCTAAATTTTGGCTTAACGAAAAAGCATCGGCGTAACAAATATTGAAAAATAAATAGGGGTGATATGTAATTTCTAAAAACATAGGGAGTCAAATGTAATTCAAAACGTAGGATTCGTATCTCGATAGAATGAAAGGGAGGGTATGTTCGTGTATCGCAATCTTTACTCATAAGCGGTGTGCGAGTGGATGTTTGGTTGATGAGGCGTTGATTAGGTGGACCTAACCGAAGTACCACCCCAGCTGCCTATGGGGCATACCTGGATTCCAGATGGCACTGGTGGGGTATACTCGTACCCCATATTTGCTCTTTCCACGTAGGATAAGAGACCGATTTACCCAAAGTAAAAAATACAAGAGTAATAAATAAATGAGCTGGTGCATCATGCATGTAAATTATCTCTAATTTCTAAAATAAAAAGTATAGTTATCGTTAACTTTTAACCATTAATTATATTTATACTAATACCCTCTCGAATATTAGTTTATAACAAAAATGGACCAACATATCTTATTTACTCTGTGCTTTAAAACAAAGAGTATTATTGTCAATTGTGTATGACCAAATTCCATACAAAGATCTCAGTCGAACTCGAACGCCTTGCGGTATCACCTTTCCTTTCTCCCTCCCCTACTTCAAAATCTACAAGAATATGGAGGGATCTCTCTCCAATCTCCATGCAATTCGATGGTCTAGTAGTAGTAGTACTGTGAGCAGTGTTACTTATAAAAGACAAGAAAGCAGCAAGCCAGTGATCAGTACGAGCAACCGAAGACTGCAACATCTATGAGCAAAACCAGAGGAGTTCGATTTGAATTCTGGGTCATGACCACTACTCCATGAGAGATGCTTCGTGCTACGGCTACTAACACCACCACCTCCTACTTCGCTTTCCATCCCTCCATTGCAATAACCAATGCCTGACATGGAAGCAATGCCTTCATACCTCCCACTACTGGCATCAAAACAGAGCCCTGAGTTGTTGTACACTCTAAGCTTCTCCCCCATCCTCCACACCACCTCCTTACTGAACGGAATCGGCCCGGTGAGCCGGTTGCCGTCGACTCGCAGCTCGCTGAGCTTCTCCAATCTCCGGAAGCTCTGGGGTATCGATCCGTTGAACTTGTTGCCGTCGAGATGAAGTACACGAAGCCGCGGCATTTCGCCGAGCGACTCCGGTATTGGTCCCTCCAAACCCATGTCTGATAGAACCAGAGTAGTTATCTCCTTTAGTCCTTTGAAAGCATTGTTGGGAACAATGGTTGAGTGCATTGCATTGCCTGTAAGGATTAATGCTCTGAGAGAAGTGATACCCCTGAGAGCATTTGGGATTGGTCCGGAGAGGGAATTGTGGCTGAGATCAAGTAGATTTAAGCTCTTTAGATTGCTAATGGAGTCGGGAATTGGACCTGAGAGGTGGTTTCGGCTCAAATCCATCTTTAGGAGCGAGCCACATCGCCCTAAGCTAGCCGGAATCCGGCCTTGGAGCGAGTTATGGCTGAGGTCTAATACGCTCAAGGTGGGGAATTTTAGCTGGGGAATTGGACCGGTCAATTTGTTGTAGCTCAAATCGAATAGCTGGAGGTGTGTTAGCCGCTGGAGAGAAGAGGGGATGGGAGAGGTGAGATTGTTTCCATGGAGGTCGAGGACTAGGAGAGACGTCAAATTCCCGAGCTCGAAAGGGACGGGTCCGACGTGGCCGTTCTCGCGAAGCACGAGAGAGCGGAGGGAGGCCCCGAGGCGTCCAAGGAAGGCCGGGATCGGCTGCGGATTGGCGGGGAAGCAGCGGTAGAAGAAGAGCGAGCGGAGGTGGGGGAGGGCGAGAAGCGCCGGCGAGAGGGACGACCGGGCAGGGTCGCAGGTCGGGAAGGCGGTGTCGTCGGAGAGGGCGCCAAAGGCGAGGGAGACGACGTGGAAGACGCCATCTTTGTCCGGCTTGCACTCGATCCCGTGCCACCGGCCGCGGCACACGTCGGG
>NW_027330498.1:0-25000 GCF_019914945.1 Typha latifolia | reverse complement strand
CGCTTGGTACTCAAATTAAACCAACAAAGCTCGCCGCTTTCCAACAGTGCGGCACTCTCCTCCTCATAATGAGGGCTCCAGCAAGCGTGCACCACGGACTTCTCAAACCCCTGCTTCGCCAGAGGCACCAGGAACGGCCTTTCCAAACCACATTCCAAAACTCTAGTCTCAACCCTAAACCAATTTACAGAATACAGAGTGGCAGCAATCAAGTACCCTTCGACGACGGGCGTACCTGGCGAAGCCGAACCGGCTTTCCACGATAACGAGTTGGCGGGAGATACGGCCAGATGTAAGATCCGATGGTAGGGGTGCTTGTACCCGTCCTTTTGCTTGAAGACATCGCCGTCGCGGTCGACGGTGATATCGGGAATCGACGATTTGCTGTTAAATGCGATCGACACGTAGCCGATCAGATCGGAGTTTTCGCCAGAGGGGAAGAAGAGGATGAAGGAGGAGGTGCGGCGGCGGCAGCGGAGGGAGACGAGGTAGGGGGAAGGGATGGAGGAAGAGTAGGAGGAAGGAGAGGGGAAGAGGTCAGAGAAGAGGGAGTCGATGGCGGAGGAGGGGAGGAAAGCGTCGTTAGTGGGGGAGCGGAAGAAGGCGCGGAGGGAGGAGAGGACGGAGGAGGAAGGGAGAGGAGGGGGGAGGTGGAGGGAGACGGAAGGGGACGAGAGGAGAGGGAGGGGAGGGGAGGAAGGGGCGAAGAGGAGAGGGCCGTAGGAGGAGGAGGCCAGGAGGTTGGGAGCAGGGAAGATGGAGGAGATAGGAAATAGAGAACGCCATTCGTCGGAAAAGTTCATTGGGGGTAGAGAGAGGAGAGACGAGAGAGGAGAGAGGGAAGGATTGGTTGGCGGGAAGGGGAGAGCGGCGCCGATATTTGGGGGTCTTCCGAGTCATCGACCTATTAGGACCTGGGAGAGAGAGAGGAGGAAGCAGTATTGTATCCAGCCCATAATAAAGGATCCATTAGGCCATAACGAGCCAATTTGAGAACTATTTTACTGAAAGAGATGAGGAAATACTTGCTTCCTCCTCTCTCCCAAGTCCTGAAATAAAGAGACTAATTTACTCCTTTATATTAATTACTATTTTCGGTCACAGTAACTACTACTTTTTATTAATATTACTTACTTTCAACTCTAAATTTTAGAGTTTAATATTGAATATATTGTCTTCTACGATTAACCTATAAAATATTCGAAGGGTGTCCGTACAAAAGCTAAGAGGTAACTATACAAATTAAAACCAAATTTCATAATATATATATATATATATATATATGTGTGTGTGTGTTGTGCAAATATCAACTCTTAGGAGTGTACACAAGGGTACATCATAGATTTTAGAAGGGCACATATGGCAGTAGAAGTATGTAGAAGGTGCGTACAATACAAGCTAGCTAGCCTATATATATGTAGGTGTGGGTGTGAATTACAAACAACTCGGAGGCACGAGAAAGCCAGAGGCTGTTCCACCTGCGTTCTTACAAGACGCGTCTGCCGGTTTGTTGCCGTACGTGAGCTTTATATCTTGCAACCCGATCCCACTGCAAGGATTACTCTTACTGCAATCGAAGTCCACCGCTACTTGCGACGCCGAGGTTCCTCGGATGTCCGTGTACATCACTTGGCTAATCTTTACACCGGAGCTCTAAAAGAGAGAGGATAAATAACGTAAGGAAATTAAATAGAGTGACGTATTTACCCCTGAGGTTGGTAGAGGAAGTACCTTTTCTTCGGGGCATCCTCTGTTGTTGGGGCAGTAATTCTGGTCAATGATGATGGGGTTTTGGACATTTTGCATGAGGGCGTGCTCGAATACCACTCCACGTACGTATCCGTCGCTGGGTCTTCCCCATGTCTTTATCCTGAGTCCGTTCTCCGTTCCGGTGAACAGTGTCGTCTTCACCGTTACGTTCTCTACTCCTTTCTCTTCGTATCCCTTCCCTAAGCTCCCAATGCTGCATATCCAACCACACGCTCGTGTCAAATTTATCCACAAAAGAACTACAAGAATATGTAATTTTATGATTCTGTCTCCCTCTCACCTTATGCCATGTCCAGGACCGCAATTGACACGCTCGATCCACAGGTTAGTCGTGCCGGGCCCGATCGAGATGCAATCGTCCCCGGTCCCGATGCCGGCAGCGGTGATCGTCACGTCGTCCGATCCCTGCACGTGGATGCCATCAGTGTTAGGGCTGCTCTCTGGCGCCGTGATCTTGACGCCTTGCACCGTTACCCCTTGACAGTCCTCGATCACGATGTGGAAAAGCTCGCTGTTGACGGACGTCAAGCCGGTGATCGAGACGTCCTTCGAATTTCTTATCGTCAACGACTGTATGCATGCATGAACATGAAAACCTTAGAAATTTTTTTAAAAGTGGCGAGGGCAAAATTGTAATTTCACATAGTATCGCCTACCTTTGCTCCGGCGGGGCAGTTGCCGCCTGAGGCTTTGCACGCCCAGAGGGACGCGCCACGGCCGTCGATGGTCCCGCCGTTGATCGACAAACCCTCGATCCCATCGAAAGCCAGCCACTCTGCGTTTTCGCCGGAAAGGCCATAACCGGACGGCGCGACGATCGTGCCGTCAATTTGAACAGTGACTCTGCCGTTGCTGCATGGCCCACTGAATGCGGCGTGGCTGACGACGAAGGAGCCACCGGGCACGTAGACTGTCCCCTGTTCGGTCGATCGACAGGCGGCCGCCCATGCCTCGAGAAAAGCGGCGGCGGAGTCGGCATGGCCGTCTGATTTCGCGCCGTAGTCCGCAACGTTATAGAGTTGCTTTGCCGAAGCAACGAAGTGGAATAAGAGTGACGAGAGTAGAAGAAAATATACTAAGTGAGCCATGAACTCTAATGCAACTATGTTGATATTTGCTAACTAATTATAAAAGTATATAGAAGATGGGTATAAGCTTATCTTGGCTTAGAGCTTTATTTATAGTCTCCATGGCAGGTATCGTTGGCTTTAAAGGGAAGTAAAAACTTCCGTCATTCGGGCTGGATAAGTGGGACAAGTCCTTAATTTACTCCGCTTGCTTCTTCTACTAGTCATTAGAGGAAGATTAGTTGCAAGATAGATTTCTCTAAGATTTGGAATTACTTTAATAAGTTCGTTCTAGGAAAAGGAAAATTTCGGTACGAAGATAACAAAATAGGTTAACCCTACTACTCTTGGAATGCTAAAGTCGTCTAATGCACGTGGTAGAGAGTGGAAACCGTTACTTTCCTCGTAACTTTGTATGGCCGGTGATTGGCTGATACCTATATTTGGTCGGCATAACTTCCATTAGTTATGCCGGGCTTAAGCTTAAACTTAAACTCCTATAGCCAATTGGTCAGCAAAATTTCCCATTAATGGCGAGATTAAACCGGGCAGGTATCCCGAAGATGACGCAGATCAACTTTGAATGGAGATTTACATAAAGAAAAGAATCCTTTATTTTGCTTAATTGCATCAAAAACACTTTTGAGTTACTAACAGCCAAGGGAATAGCATATTTTTTAGGCAATAAAAGCAAAACAATAAATGTACATGATAGTAAACACATGGAGTAAAGTATTTTCTATAAATTTCCTGAACAAATATATAAGTTTTATATTCACGTGCTGAGGTTTAAAGTCCAAGCTTTGGACTTCGGAGGTGTAGTTTCAGTTTTATCCCACTTACAAATTGCGTGTTTGTCATGCTAACCGCCAAAAGATTCCAACCGAATTTTCAGTTGGAAGCTACGACCCAAAGAATGCAACTAATAATAATTTATATTGCATGATAAGACCACTCGTTCACTTGTCCGTTGTATGTAAGCTAAACTTATAACAATATTTTCGACTCTAGCCCAAAAGAAATTTGGGTCCATTAGGATACACATATATTGTTACCTTAGAGACGACAACCATGCATAAAACATGGCTCTTTGTATGAAGACATAATTATTATAGAATAATAAATGTAGATTCCTGAAATCAACCAAGTCGTTGTAGTATAGTGGTAAGTATTTCCGCCTGTCACGCGGACGACCCGGGTTCGATCCCCGGCAACGGCGAAGTTATGTTTTTGAATATCGTATTAATAAATAATACTGTGCATTTTGAGGGCTTCAATCAATTAGGTGGGCCGTAGAAGCCCAAATATGGTTCAATTTGAAAAAATAAAAATAAAAATTCCCATCTTGGATTTGGTCCAAAAATAACTACAATTTTAGTCCATACCAGGCTCGTTATGGATCAGAGTGATAGTGCGGCTATGTGGGCATCCCCAAGTATTACTTATCTACATTGCTGCTTGCAAATATCGACAAGATCCAGCAGATCACCAATCCAAATCGTTTAAAGATACGAGCGGACGAGCTAGGTAATGATCGTATTGTTACACGACATTTGTAGACAATAAGAACAAAGTCTAGTCCATGGTATCATCAGAACTATTAACCGCTTCCTAATATTGCATGAGATGAATTACCCGAGTTATGTGAATTGTCTGATTCCTGATGGAGAATTCACCTGTGCCTGGATTCTAATCCCAATTTTATTTTCGTAAACTCCATTTTTAATCTTTAATTATATGCTAATCTTTTACTCTTTGATGCTCACACTACCAAAACAAAATGGAGGCAAAAATAAGTATTGAAGACTGTCGAATACAAACTAAGATGAATTGACCAAATTCTACACTCTCTGCCTCACAAGCATCAGACAAAGCTTCTTTTTTTTAATAACAAAAAACATCCTCACATTGCCTTTTATTATTCTCCCAGCAACTACCATCTATTTGGTATAATTCCTGATGGCCGCCTGCGGCTCCGCCGCCATGGCGGCGGGGGTCGGCTCCACGACCGGAGACGGCGGCACTGGCGTGCCCAAGAGTTCGCGGGGAATGTCCGGAATGCCCCTGAGGTAGAAGGTGTAGAAGATCTTGAATGGGTACACGATCTGCTGCAGCTTGACCTTGCCGTAGACCCCCTCGAACACACCGGAGCCACCGGTCACCGCCAGGTAGGACTCCTCGTACGTCAGGTACGGTCCCTGCACCGAGATGTGGCCGTAGTCTCCGAAGTAGAAGCTGTACGCCGCCTCGTACCGGTCGCCGCCCCTCTCCGGCACGTGCTGGATCAGCACGCAGAGCCCCGCCGTAATCCCGATCCGCTTCTCGAGGTTCCCGTGGTACAGCTGCGCTCAAGATTTCGAGGGTAGAAAAGCCCAAATTTGATCGCTTTGTTGCCAAATAGTGGTTTTGGTAGAAATTAAAAGAAGAAAAATAGAATTTTTAGCTCACTTTGTTGGTGAAAGGGACGAGATCGCCGAGGGAGTTGACTTCCTTCTGGCTCAACCGGAGGTAGGCAGGGCTCCTGCGGTCTCGCTCGTTGAACTCGTACGCGTGCATCTCCTGCACCTTTGCTGGATCGAACGGCAACAATAAAGTGAGCAGCCAAAGAGCTAATCAAGGAGAAACCTCACATCAATCGAACGCTTACTTGGTCTAGAATCTTTGGGTGCTTGTTTCATGGAGAAAAGCGAGGCCTTTGTGGTTCTCGAAACAGCGATAGCAGTGGATTTCTTCTGTGGCTCTTTGGCTAGAGATGGGATTCGGAGTGGTGAGCCAAGGAGACTCTTTTGAGAGAGAGAAGAAAGAGAGGAGGGGGATTGGAGGGAGAGCGGAGAAGCTTTGAGAGAAGCCATGGAGGAGAGAAGAGAGGAGATGGATGAGATTTTATTAAAAGGAGAGAGAGTATATATAGAGAAAAAAAAAAAGAAAAAAAGAGGAGGAGGATCTGAATAAAAAAGTTAAGACTTTATAGAGAAAGTAGTGGAAGACGGTGGAAAGGAGATGTGGGTGTTATATCTTTCATTCTATTGTTTAGCGCATATGAGTTAAGATTCTGGGTGACATTAATAAAGCACGAGGCCGAAATCAGTAGTACATAATTTTAGCCAGTCGTCCAAGACTCAAAATTGGCCCACTATGTTAATAAATTTTAGGGTAAATTTTAAATAGCCTTCTAAACTTTTATATACAATTATAATATTATTAACCTTTCTCATCTAATTTAATACAGAAAGTATAAATTACTATGTAGTAGTATTAGTAATCTCATTGTTTGAGTAAATATAAATCTTCTATCCATATTTTTAAAATAAAATGTTCTTTTTCATGATCATAAAAGAATGTATATTATAATAGTTAGATATTAAGTAAGATTTAAGATTTATAATATTAGATTGTAAAAAATAGAAAGATTGAGCTTGCATTTTATTTTAAATTTAAAAAATGGAATATGATGACTAAATTTAATTAGAAGTGGAAAGTCAATTATGATATTTTAATATTTATTGTGGTGAGAACAAATTTGTGTAATAATATTTTTTATTCTTTTGCTATTATTGTGGATGGAAAAATTAATAGTTTTATATTAATCTAAATCACATGAAAGTAAAAGTATAAGCATAATTATAGAGGGCTAAATTTAAATGTAGAAAAAATTTATAAGAGGATTTCCATGTAACCTTAGCATTATTTAGATTTATAATTTATAGAAATAAAATATACTAAAAGGGCATTCAGACAGCTTTAAAGCCGTTCAAACACATTTACCCAAGAATCGGAAGGCTAACGAGGCGTTCGAATGCCCCCAAGGCCGTTTGAATGCATTTTCTCGAAAACAAAAAAAAAATAGTGTTTGAACGCCCAGATGCGAGAAACTCTAATTTAAATATTTTAGTTTATCATTATTATTTTTATGTTGGCAATAGAACTCCAGAATGTTCTCTCTTATTGCCAAGTCTAGTCGAGTCAAGGAACCATTTATAAATAGATGTGGTGTGCACCTAGATAATCATCTTGAATTATTAAAGTTAATTTGCAAGATCATCTCCTTTCTTCTTATTCGACTATCTCTAAGCTTTGAAATTTTAAACATCATTTAGGTTCTTCATTACGGTCTTTCTCTTTGTCTGGCCAAATTCCCGTGATCCTAAGAATATATTTATTCTTTATCAATTTTTTCTTCGGACTACCTCAACTTCCATCATTATTAGCTCTACCACCTTACCACAACTATAGGCTGATCACTTTCCACGATTCATTTAAATACATTTGTTATCCAACCCAATAAATTCATTCTTCATCCTGAATCTATCTCAATTTCAATCTCACAATTTTTATGTTATTTAAATATTTGATCTAAATTTACATTTTAAAGTTGGAGAATCACGGTAACTATAATTTTCTACTCACGAGTCAAAACCTAATTTTCTGTTCGAATTTTGACTCGTAGCACTAGAAAGGTGATCGTTACAAGAAAAATATTATCTAAATATTCATAGTAAATATATTTTAATATACCATTAAGCATATTATAATCACATTATAACACGATTATAGAAACTTTGAATTAGGATAAATATTAGTCATTATAATATATTACCAACGACAATTTTTTATAGTTTTGGATAAAGAGTGAAGTAATCCTTTGTTAATCCCAATCAAAATTTAAGACAAAACTAACCCAAAAAAACTCTCAATTATCTCAATATTTTAGCACTAGTTTGATACTGATTTATGAGATTAATTTTTTTTTTTCTTCAAAATTTCGAATGAACTCCCTGTCCCACTTTCCTCGTAAGAGCTGTCCGGGGTCGGACGTCTTGTCTTTGTCTTCCTTTAAGATTCCTTTCCACATTTAATTATCAAACTATGCTTTTGTCCAGTTTAAGATTCTAAATTAAAAAGCTTTTAAAAAGGCCATTCATGTGAATCCGACCGTCTGCGTATCATCTTAATACAGCTTAATCTTATAATTAAGATATCACTATCTTGTTAATACTAGGTTAAGGTAGCAGTTTACACGGGGTTGTTTTCTTTGCTATCGTGCCAACACAGCAATGACATCACAATAGAAGACTGCGTGGCGGCCACGTAGTACTTTTATATGAGAATCTTATCAATATCATACACATCTTGTGGAGGATTATCGCCCCAGTTTACATTTCTTGAGGGCTTCATTTATTTGTCATTTAGTTGCTACTTCGCTTAATTATCATTTAGTCAAAGTGTCGTCTTATTTTCATTTAATATTTTTTTCTTAAAAAGAAAAATTTATGCAGGGAAAATAGTAATAAAAGAAAAGGGCAATTTATCAACAGACCCTCCGTTTTTTTTTTTTGGATTTATTATCATTTATATAAATAAATATTTAACTCATTTTTATATCTTAAAAATATTATATGTATTAGGTTTTAAATTAAATTATATGTATAATAAATATGAAAAGTAGGGTAGGATATTATTATTACTTTACATTAAATGAAAATTAATATAGATTATTTTATAACTACCGGAAGCAAAATGTAGTGATCTAATAACAAATAATTATATTACAGGGGCTAATGAGATAGTGTGAATAATAATAATAATAGAGCTAAAGTAGAGGGCGTTTTTGATAAACTTCTCTAAAAAGGTGTTATTATTAAATTTTCTAATAAGGCTAAAATATAGGCGTTTAATTGCTCGCCAGGCTTAATTTCTTTGGAATGAGCTCGAAAACGTCGTCTCTGAAAGCTCTCCCACGAATAAGAAAACTCCACTCCACTACTCTATCCCAGCTAAGCTGGCAAGCCCTAAAAGAAGCTCTCGCCTACGCCATTTCGGATTACTCTTACTCTCCCACTCACCTCCGATGCCTCCACGCTCGAGTGATCTCTTCCGGTCTCCATCAAAACTTGTACATCTCCACCCTTCTAATCACCAAATATTTCCATTTCGGAGATTCAACGAATGCACGCATAGTGTTCGACGCCCAGACCCAGAGACCGACGAAAGTCCTTTGGAATTCTATGATTAAGGGATATTTAAAGAATGGCTTGCCTCAATTGGCATTAGATGTCTACCAAGAAATGACGGGTCGTTCGTTAAATTGCGAGCCGGACAAGTATACATTCCATCTTGCAATCACGGCGTGTGCCCAAGGGTTGGATCTTGAACTGGGCATAAGAATTGGTAGACATGCGCGGGAGAAAGGGTTTGAATCTGATCTTCTTGTGGGTACTGCTTTGATCAGTATGTACTGTAAATTGGGTCGCCTTGAAACTGCCCGCAAAATGTTTGATGGAATGCCTGAGAGAGATGTTGTGTCCTGGAATACCATGATCACAGGCTACTCACAAGCTGGTTTTTTGTTTGAGGCTCTTGAGTTGTTCAAAGAAATGCGGTTTGTTCACGGGGTTATACCAACCGAGCCGACTCTGGTGAGCCTGGTCTCTGGGTGTGGGAATCTGGGAACCTTGAGTGGCGGGGAGTCTATTCATGCTCATGTCATCAAGACTGGTTTTGAAATTTATATATTTGTTTCGAATTCACTAATAGAAATGTACATTAAGTGCAACAGCTTGGTCATGGCAGCTGCCTTATTTAATGGAATGCCATCCAAGGATGCAACATCATGGAGTTCTATGATCGGTGGATATGCTCAACATGGCCATCCGGATGATGCTCTTAAGATCTTCCACTGGATGGTTTTGAATACAGGAGTTCAACCCACCAGGCCAATCTTGCTCAATGTAATTCTTGCTTGTGCTGAATTGGGTGATGGGATGAAAGGTAACTGGGTTGAAAAAAATTACATATCTAGTGATAGCGGTAGATTTAAAGCAGATTCAGTTGTGATTACTGCACTTATATACATGTATACTAAGTGCAGGAAGATGGAGAATTCACTTAATCTTTTGAACAAAGTTGCAGAAGTGAGACAGGATGTAATTGCATGGAATGCAGCAATTAAAGCTTGTGCAGAGCTTGGACAAGTGGACAGGGTGTTGGAACTTGAACTTGAAATGCAAAGGAGAGATATCAGTCCTAATTCTGTTACCTTTCTAATGCTGCTCTCACTTATCTCTTCAATTCCATCCTTGAAGAAGGGGACGGAGACTCATGCTCAAATTGTAAAAAGAGGTTTTGAGAGGGAGAATCCACTTGCTAATTCTCTTATTAGCATGTATGCTAGTTCTGGAAGCATTGGATATTCACTGAAGGTTTTCAATAAAATTCAAGAAAAGGATGTTGTCTCCTGGAGTTCAATAATACAAGCATATGCATGGAATGGGGATGTTAGAGAGGCTCTTAACCTTTTTGAACTTATGAAGAAAACAGATGTACACCCAAACCATTACACTTTTCTTGCTGCATTATCGGCATGTAGCCATGGTGGTCTTGTAGAGGAGGGATTGGAGTTGTTCGAATGCATGAAAGTACAGTATGGCTTACAGCCAGAAATTGAACATTTTACATGCATGGTGGATATACTCTGTCGTTCTGCACGTTTGACTGATGCATACTATTTGCTACTAAATGCCACATCCAAGCATGCAAACAATGCGTCTTTATGGGGAACTATGCTTAGTGCTTGCAGATTGCATGGTGATTTGGTAATTGGACAGGCAGCAGCTAGGCAGCTCTTACTGTTGGAGCCAAGAAATGCAGCCAATTATAAGATGCTTGCTGATGCTTATATTTCAGCAGGGATGAGAGAGGATGCAAATGATGTTTTAGGTCAATTGAGGGCAAGAGAATTGGAAAAGAGACCAGGTCGCAGTTGGCTAGACGGTAGCTAGGCGTCTTTTATTTGCATAAATACGCAAACAGCTGATGTGATTTAATTCCCGGAGAGAAGCGGGCTTACACATGCATTACTATTATGGGCAATCAACAGACAATATACTGGTAATAATTGTTAGAGAACCAACCTGAGGTTATCCCTAGTCGGTGCATAATGGCATCATATACCGCGTGAACACTACCAAGAAAGATGTAAAGCAACCATACTGTAGTTCTGATTATCGGCTCAGATCTATCACAATGTTGAATGCCCCATTCTCTCCAACATTTTATACACCTGAATGTCAACTGACACAGGACTGCAGATGCTCAAATTACCAGATAATTTTTGAAGGCATACATCTTTTCTTAGATGGTAAATGCCACATACTCTCCCACATTTCTCAATAGAAGATTGGAGCGGTGAAAGGTATAATTATTTTCTCTTATGCCAATTGCTTCTAATCATGCATCATTGCAGGCAACAACATGTCATGCCAGAAATGGTTAGAAGTGGAATTCAAGGCTTACATATCTAGGAAGCATCTTAGCCGACAGAAAATGAGGATGTTTTTTTATCATGAATTCCACTCTTAACATGTCTCCTTTTCAGGGAACTTTAACAGTTGAAGTTGAAGTCACTAAGCTGTTTAATACCAGGAAGATTTCGCCTTCTAAGACGGTAATTGGAGCAAAGTAGAACAACTAACACGCAAATTCAGCAATATAGTAACATTGAACATGCGGGGAAGAAAAAGCAGCAAGGCGAGAGATAGAGAGTGGAAGACAAACTTGTGAATATTTTACAAGCATCTTCAAAATGATGAGAACCTCTGAATGTCGTAGGAGAAGAGTAAACTTTAAAAGACAGTTGTGCTTGTGTAGCTAAATGTATGCCACAATCTGTAGGAAAATGAAGTGAATGCCTTTCAGCATGAAGTATTACAGCAGGTAATGTTCTTCGTTCTAATCATGCATCATTGGATTAGCTCCTATTTGTTCCTCAGCATATATTTCTTAAATAGGTAAAACAGGTTTTGCCCCTCGAAATTTTCTCTGTCATGATTATTGCACAAATCTAAATGTGCAGGTGGCGAATTGGTGTTGCCGTGGATCGTGGAGCCTTAGCCCACGGTATTGGTGTTTGAATTTGTGATACAAAACAGAAACTTTTTCAACTTTTAAGCAGAGTGCTGAGAAATAATTATACATTTTATGAGTAAAGGAAGCCAGAGTAGATTCGAATTCAAATGTTTAGATTCTAAAATCCAAGCCCCACAACTGTACTTTACTCTATACTCTATACTCTATACTCTCCGCTCTCAACTCCGGTCCACTCGCCTGCTCTCCTCTTCCCATCCATCTCCACTTCAATCCCTCGGCATTAATTGCAGTCGCTAGGGAAACCCAACCACCTCTTCCAACACTGAAAGCAACAAAAAAAGGAAACAAACAGCCCCCTCGATTCCCAACCCCTCGAACCCCATCATGCTCCACAAACCCTTCCTCCCCATTCCCAAATGTCATCATCCTTCTCATCCTCCTCCGCCTCCGCCGCCGCCTCCACCTCCACCACCTCTCCAACATCCTCCTCCTTCCTCTCCAACCTCTCAAATCTCGGTCTCGGTTACACCGTCGCCATCGCCCTCGGCTCCCTCGTCCTCCTCTCTTCTCTCCTCCTCGCTTCCTACTTGTGCCTCCGCCGCCGCTCATTAAACCCTAACCCCAACCCCAACCCCACCCCTAACCCTAACCACACCAATGGCGTCGTGCTCCCGCGCATCATCTTCGTGGCCGAGGACGAGGAGGAGGACGACGACGACGAAGGGACACGTGGATCCGCCGTCACGGGGCTGGATCCTGCGGCGATTGGATCGTACCCTAGGTTCGCGTACTCCACAGGGAAGGGCGGCGGGGATGCCACGTGCTGTCCCATTTGCCTGTGTGAGTATAAGGAGGGGGAGATGCTGAGGATGATACCGGATTGCCGCCATTACTTCCATGTCCCTTGCATTGATGAGTGGCTTCGGCTTAATGCTTCTTGTCCGGTTTGCCGGACCTCGCCGATGCCTACTCCTCTGTCCACGCCGCTCTCGGAGGTCGTACCTCTCTCGCAGTTTGCCGCGGACCGGAGGAGAAGGTGACGCCTTTCGATCAGGTTTTGGATTTTGATCCTTTTTTTTTCTTTCTTTTTTTTTCTATGTGTACATTTTAGAGCTTGCTTGTTTTGGTGATAAGATACATAGGGAGACCAGAGGTTTATTGCGGATTTGGTTGTCATGGCGGTAATTGATGTTCTCTTGAGTAGTTAGTGCTTCAGTTGTAGTTCAACTTTATTGGATTATTTTTGGATTTTGAGCTTTTAGTAGCAATCGTAAGTGTCATAGTTGATAAAAATTTTGAATCACGTTCGTGTAGCATTTTACATTACTTTGCGTATTTTTTTTTCCTCATTTTGGTGAATATGTTGGTGTGAAGAACTAAAATTTTCTCCTGCTGGAACGCAAAGTTCCTACATTTTCTTGTTAGCAAATTTACTCCGTTTATATTTCCAATTACAGGCGACAAATGTGCTGAGATGCCTTCTAACTGAACAGAATATTAGAAAATAAAGA
Organism: Typha latifolia; assembly: GCF_019914945.1. Taxonomy (NCBI): domain Eukaryota; kingdom Viridiplantae; phylum Streptophyta; class Magnoliopsida; order Poales; family Typhaceae; genus Typha; species Typha latifolia. The sequence continues at coordinate 11,787 of NW_027330498.1, read as the reverse complement.
GCATAATACAAGTATGCAATTTTATGGGATAAACGATTCCTCGTTTGATGCCTGTCTGAGATAGGCCAGGATGCAGGGGCACCTGTGCTTATTAGATGGGAGGGTATTTATGTGGTTTATCTATCTAATTCCCTATGTAATTATAGAAGAAATTCTAATGGTGCAAAAAATTTAGGCATTAGAATTAATTATCTGAGTAGGAGGGATGTCTTTTGACTTTGTCTGTTTCTGGTTTGTGATGCTTGGCGATCAAACATAGTAGAATTATCTTCCTCTTCTTTTGGGGTGTGAGTGGGTTTGACTGGAAAGGAGTTCTTCCATTTGTACTTTCAGTTGGGATCTGGCCTATAATTTAGATGCTCTTATCATTTAGATACCTCTTGTTTTATGACTGCCACAATGTAAAACTAAAGTGAGCCAAAAATTCGGTGCCAATTTGCATAGACATTGAATGGCAGTTAATAGGCAACTAGGCAAGTTTGTGCATCTGGGTATTGAATCTTAACCATTAACACCTTTTATGAGATGTTTAAAGGAAGAGATATCAGTCACATCATCTTTGAATTTTCGGGATAGAGAGAATATGATGACTGAACTTGCTGGCAGCAACATTTCATTGTTTGATTTATCTGGGAAAGAAGGCTTCCTCTTGTTGTTTGTGTTCTTGTCCTTTGCTTTATAAGCCATTTCCATAGTTGCATATTATATTGGACCTTCAAATTACTATAGACTTAGCCCTCCTCTCTCCCCGTTTGTTGATCTTGTTGGAAATATATGCATATTTGTTCCCAAGAGGTTTGCAAATTTTATGTTTGTTTTTATTTCTATCACATCTTCAAGATTCAAGAGATTCTTAGCCATCGCTCCTCCAATTGCTGGTAGTATCTTGCCTTCTCTTCCTCTATTTTTAAGAGAAGTCTTCTCTTCTTTGTTAACCATATCTCGGTAATGGTTCTTACCGTGAAGAAGCTTGGTTCAAGTAAGATTGGATGCTGGCAGTACTTTTATGCGAATGTGCCTACTCATATAGTCTGCTCATATGTGAATGCCTCATTGATGTACTTCCCTTTATTAACATTCCTTAAAGATCAGTCTAGGAAAAGAAACTATTCTTCCATCATTCCTTTTGAGGGTGTTTTGCATGGTTTAATACCTAACCAAACTATATTTATGAAGTATATGCAAGGTGATTGGGATGCTTACTTTCTGAATTGCAAAGCATGTAATTCTTGCTATTTGCTGTTTACTGTTTTGCATGCACAATAAATATCACTGATGCACACTAATTACTGTGACCTTTTCATTAATTACCTTCACATGTATCTGTGAACTGCAATATACTTTTTAGTTGCATTTGTATGTGGCCTGCTTCCCAACCATACCCCATATCCTCCTCTGTCCACCTGTGTGGCAAGAATAGGAAATCTAAAGTTTTTGATGGAGAAGACATTGAGAGAAGGAAAAGAAGGATATTAGGTCAGTGGCATGAGATTTCTCATTTTAGTTCATAGGTGTACATCATTTGACATGTTTGTATCTTATCCGAGGTATCCTAAACCTTCACGTACACTCCATCCAAGCTACCATTTGTACATGGTCTCCTGATGTTTGACCAGCTTTAAACATAAGATAAATTTTTATTGGTATCGACTATAGAAAGGATGGCTTAAGTTACTATCCACTGTTTCTTTCTCCTGGAACCTGACCCAATTGAGTCAAGGGATGGGTCCCTTGCTTGACTCGATGTTTCCAATCTCGGTAGGTCCTTGTTCAACACGCTAATGAGTGCCAATGCCATTTCGACGACTAATGTGGTATGGAATGACAGAGGAAAGACGCTACGAAGTAGTCTTAGGTGGGTTGGTTGTGAAATAACTTTTTAAACTTGTTTAATTATACTTATTTTCTAAAATTGCATAAGAAAGACTAGTATGATGTTTAGTTATAAAAGTATATTTGATGCGGCATAAAAAAAAAAAAAATTTAGGAGAAATTTTGGCAAATATTTTAAATACCTTTATTTGCAGTGAATGAATGAGTAGATGAGATAGAATGATTAAAATTATAGTTGAATTAAACGAGTATACAGTAGCAAGAGACATGGAGTTTAATCCCTCATTGTAATAATATATATAAATTAGCAAGAGACCTGAGAATATGAGATGCATCATGCATAGGACGCGGTGATGTGGGAGGGAGAGAATAATATGCTAATCTATTTGAGCATGATATCCAACAAAAGCTTCCCCAATGGATTAGGATTCAATGCACACTAATTCTGTGTGAGTTGATCCAGGTGCAACATCAAATGAGCAAAATATAAACATCAACCTGCATTCCACGATTTTAATCACGCCTACCTTATTCTCATGTATGCTCGTTTAAGTGCAATTAAAACTATTGAATATATGAGATCGATGTAGTAACGTACACATTTTGATACGCCCAACCAATCCGGACGATTTGGTCTGCATTTAAGATGTCGAAGCCTATGCTCTATCTTTCGTCCTTTCGTCAATTAAAAGGACTGCCTAACCCTGTAGGTCGCCTGCTTTTCAAGAGAAACCAACCTTCCAACATTAAGATTAGAATTAAAGAGCAGTGTGAACCAACGTGGAACATTCCATTGGTGCCGGAAATTCAAGACCACGAAGCACTTGGATGCTTCCGAAGTCTCGCCGAAGTCTTCGGTCGGATCCCAAAACACGTTCGATCGAACGCATCCGATTCCACGCCCCACCCATCCTAATCCATAAAAACCACTCAATTATCTCAGATATTATTCTCTACCTTCACTTTTGTCTCTTTTAGCCGTCCATTCTCAGTGCCGGGCCCTAGCTCCCTCCTTCTCCCCCAGACACTCAGATAGATAATAAATCTTTGGAGTTATCCTGTTTACAAGACGGACATCTAATATGAACATCGACATCCATTGGGAAATACCCACTCTGTGATCCTCTCTGTTCATCAAATTGTTCCCAGGCGTCAGTCAGACACGTCAGACTACTAACTTACATTACATTACATTACATTACATACAGTGAGCGGTCTTCGGTCAACTCTTATACCTGCAGGATACTCTGTCGACCCTCGTGAGTGCACTCAAGTTTGCCCAAATTACTAGCTAGCTAGCTCGACAAGTGTCAGTGCTTCGTGGGACGAGTCACGAAGCGAGACTCCATTGTTACTTTTGTGCAGTCCGTGGGACAGAGACTAGAGAGAGAGAGAGAGTCTTTGCTCTTCTTGCTCTTCTTGCTCTTCTTGCACTTCTCCGGTGGTTGTATAATTTTTTGAGATTTGACTTGGACTTAGCCGCAGTTGCATTACCTCTCATCCTTCTCTCTATCCCGTCAAAAAGGATGAACGAGGGAAAGGGAAAAGCTGAAAAGCATTTGCTGCTTTTCCCAACTCTCCCTCCTCACTTTTATCTACACCTCGCCTTTCCCTCTCTTTCCTGTGTAGCTTCCTATTTAGCTTATACTAAACTAGTTCTACTTTATGATTATATTTAATAAACATAGATTATAATTCGTGTTGTTTATAACAAGCTCTACTTCTTTTAATTATATGCTGTATTTAGGGGGGGTTGAATATCTCCTACGTTATATAACTGTTCACTAATAACCCTTATTTCAGACTAATATCCGTTTTGGCCCATATTTGCTAATGTGATTATAAAAAGGAATCACAGCTTGCGGATCACTCGTAGACTAATATTTGTAGCATTTTATTATTTATACACGGTAAGATAGTCGCTGATAATTAAGCCATTTATTTATAGTTTTAATCTTGCGGATTTATGATAACTAATAATGTTGCTTATAATTATTTACACAGACGACGCCCACATTTGTTCCATTCCATCCGATGGTAATCAGACCGCTCTCCTTTCTCCGTCGGGTGGGGGCCCACTGGCTCAAGTCAAGCGCGGGTTCCACCTACGCTTGGACGATCAAATCCTCGTGATGGTACTCCTGAGCCGCGCCCCCGCGCCCGTATCTTTCACGTCAGAGACATCCAACCGCACTCCCACTTTTACACTTCAACCCCTATAATTTCTCTAATTTATCATCTATCGAGTATTTTCATTTCAAAATCTAGAAAGGAAATGTCACTAAATACCAAAGAAAAGTTAAAGTTAAGGGGTGAAGCGTAAATTCAAAAACTACAGGATGTGAAAAGTACTTTTTTTGACCTCCCCCGCTCTCCATTCTTTAAAAAAAGGTTAAAAAGAGGAGGAAGGCGGAGCAAAGAAAGCAAGCAAGCAAGCAAGCAACGAAGCAAAGCGAGCTCTCCACTCTCCTTCCACCATGCAGCTCTTCGCCCTCCTCAAACCCCTCAAAGGCGGGGGGCGAGCTAAGCCCACCACCACCACCACCACCATCACCATCGCCGACTCCGTCTTCCGCGCTTCCACCGACACCGACGAGGACGGATGCGGAGGTGGCGACGACGACGGCCCCTTCTTCGACCTTGAGTTCGCCATCCCATCCCACGACGACGCGATCTCTCGGAAGTCGACGGAGTCCGCTACGGATTCGGAGGAGGAGGCGAAGGAGTTCGATTTCGCCGCCTCCATCCTCAAAGCTGCCGCCAAGAAGATACGCGTGTTTCAGTTAGGCTTCAGGAAGGCGAAGCCCTCGTCGAAGGAGATCGGCGGCGGGAAGCTGCTCGTCAAGCTCAATATCCGGGAGTCGCCCCTCGTCTCGATCTTCGCGCGAGATAGCGGATCTCGGAGCTCCGATTGCGGCAGCGCGAGATCCGCAAGGGTGATCGCCGAGGAGGCCGGGCATTTCGGATCGCCGAGTCCCGACGAGGGTAAGCCCTCCCGCCACGTCATGATCAAGAAGTACCTGAGCAAGATAAAGGCCTCCAGGGGGCACAGCGGGGGAGACTCGGCTGTGAGCTTACCGGCGGGGTTCAGAGTCGTGGCCACGCGGCTAAGAAAGAGCCGGTCGGCGTCGTCCGCCGTAGCGGCGGTCAGGTCACCGCCACCGCCAAGGAGAGACGATTCGCTCATCGAGCAGCAGGACGGCATTCAGAGCGCCATCGCCCATTGCAAGCGCTCGTTTAACAAAGGTGCGGTTTCTGCCGAGTCCCGTCACCGCTCCTCTGTTGTTTTTTTTTTTACCCATTATCCCCCCACCAATATAAAAATTGCGGAGTTCTAACTTCCCAGCTTCTCAATGAAAATATTCAAATGATAGGGTGTACAACGTAATAGCTCCATCTTTCATTTTGCCAGGATCGGAGTCGCCGCTGGTCCGATCCAGGAGCGACCCGGGAGAGGGGAGGGCGGTGGACGACACGTGCGAGGGAGTCCTCCGTACGACGGAGAGGAAACAAGTTGTGGATTAAGGACAAAAGAAAGGAGAAGGGAAAGCTCTTTTGGATTTGTCTTTTGTTTTAGGAGCGTGGCGAAAGAGCTCTTTTATTTTTTAAGCCGTGTGAAGTAGCTGCCTCTTTTCCTCCCCTCTTTCTCTAACTTTGGTTCTTTTTTATTTTTTTGGTTGCTTTATTATAGTACTTGTTAGTGTATAACAAAACGAACTTGGTATATAAAGACTTGTAACTACGTCAATCGCTACTCTTGTCCAGTGTTGTTCTTTGTTATATAGTCTCTCATTGGAAAATACAGCTACCTTTGTTATTAGGCTATTTTGAAAAAGAGGCCTCTTTTATAAATTAGTTCACGCCCCGGGGCTTATCTGCAAAGCTTAGGCCAGTACTGGGGAAAAGTTTCAGAGAGAAGCACGTTGCGTTATGATGGTGAGGAGAGAAGAAGACAAATCCCTGCTTCCCTTTTGATTAAAATTTAGAAGTGCCGCAGCCTTAGCTTTTCTTTAATATTTTTTTTTTCTCTGTCTCTGTCTCTGGCTCTCTCTCTCTCTCTCACAGTTGGCATCTTCGTAGGTTAGTGTAAAAGAGCTTTGAAGAACGAAAGAAGACTGTAGGTATATATACTACTAATGTAACGAGGGAAAAGAAAAGTGAACTGCAAAAAGCTTCTACTCATAGAGTAATAAAAGAGAAAAGAAAAAAAGCAAGGGACAAGCTATAAAGTCATACCGGTAAGAGGTATACTACTTTCTTTTTAAACTCCGTGGTCAGCGGTAGCAGCAGCGAATCCAATGCTAGCTCGCGTTTGAGTGTTACTTGCTTGTTCGCTTCACTGTGCTCTGTTCTGGATTTAGTACGGCGGAGGTGGAGAGATCTCCGCCTTGTTTATCTCTTCCACCAAAAGATTTTGATCGCATTTGAGTTGGGTGCCACCGGGAGATCCTTTTGCGGATCTAATGATGAATCCGGAGCGTAGTAACAGTGATCAGTACGAATGTTATAGGTTTCATTAATTGCAGTCTTCTTTTTATTTTGTATGAAACTCAATTGCAGTCTATTTTGTAAATAGTAAAGTTGAGTTTGTGTCGGAAAAAAGTTGAATTGAGTCAGATCGATGTTTTACATCCACAGCATGACCCAGGCCCAGATGCAATTGGGCTTTTTAATTAAATTCTATAATTAGGGCCCATTATTGGCAGTACAAGATGTAACATAAGTTTTGGTCCATATTTGGTACTACAAATTTTCGTCTGTATTTACTAGGGGTCTTTTGTATTTTAGTTGTAGTTATTATTTTTAATCGATAAGATTGGTCTTTTAAATATTGAGTGTATATATTTTTCTATAATTGTTATTCATTTTACTGTAATAGAGTGCACATAATATATACACTCATCATTATTAATTAAAAAATAAAATACTTTGAAGTTGCAAAAGAACCATATTTACTAATATAATTATAAGTTAGAATTATCTTGCAAATTATCGGAGTTTTCAGGACCAAGGGATAATGTAGCTCCTCCCATTTAACAAATAACACTTGCTAAGGATTAGTTACAACAAAAAAGTTTCAAAAGAAGTGCAACATATATTTGGGGATTGATATAAACTCTGAATAATCCAAGTGGACAGTGCTCAAATAGTTTTAAAAAAACTTATATTGTCAAAATATTTTCGAATTTAAATCTCCGTAGCAAGAACACAATTTGCTTCACAGCAATTCTTTCTCCAACCAACCATGATCTTTACACTCAATCGATATTATAATTCTACAGGTAAACATTATTAAACTTTTCATACATAGCAAGAAAACTAATCTTTAGGATCACGAATCCTGGACCCATACACACCTACAACTCTCCATCCACTCCCTATTTCTGAACAGCTGAGCTGAATAACATATACAGTTAGATTATTAATTATATTAATTTCCTTATTAAAAAAAATATATCTTGTTTCTATACTAACTATTTGCTAATCAGCACAAGGAAAAGCTAGCACTCCGCGTGGCAGATGTCCAAAGTATCGAAGAACTTCTAGAAGATACACACCAGTTGCGAACCACCGCATTCTTTGTCACCAATTGACAATCTCTCATGTGTCATCCATGAAGCCAAATCATGTCATCTTGTTCACCACCAAAAAAATTTCTCCCTTTAGGGTTGGTGGATCACTTTTATCTCTCTTTTTCCCCCTCTTTTTTGAAGTATACAGTAGGGGTTGGACCTGTATTCCTATCCATCAAGATAGGGAAAAAAATATATAAACAAAAAGCTATACACCATATTTATCTCTCCGTGAGTATGTACGCGATTTAGAAGTTCTCTTTGTGGAACTCGAATTTTGTGGTGCCTCTCTGATTGAACTCGTAGCAGAGCTTGCTCAGTTCCTGACCCAAGACTGGAGCCCCACAATAGAATACTCCTGTACAGTAACAAAGGAGTCAAATTAGTATCTTAACATCTGGATAATTGAGTAGAATTAGAGAGTTTTAGAGCATTAGACTGACCAATCTTGGCATTTGGGTGCTTAGAGCACGTTTTGGATAAAACCTTCTTCCAGTTGGGCCTTGCAAAATGCGTCCGAACCTGGAATGTATCAGAGAAATCCCAACTGTCAACATATTTTTAGTGGATTTTAAGTGTGATGTTCAAACTCTAGAATTTAAAGAAGACATGTTTAATCTATTCCCTCAAGAACAAAGAGGGGCTTTGTTCCATCGTGTAATGGGTTTAATATAGGGATTAAGGACTAAGGAATTACTCTGGTCCCTGAGACTATATCGACACCATTTTTTGCATGGTTGAGAGCTTGAACCATGGTGATAAGTGCAGAGCGAGCATCCCCCTCCTCATACACACTTGTGAGATAGTTGTGCATCTCAATGATACCCTATTAACGATTGAACTGCTGGTTAGTAAGCAGTTGCAGTACAACAATTATCATATTATCACAACATCAATATGGTGAGTCGTCTTACCCTTTGATCTAATTCAGCAACCTCATTCATAACTCCTTTAAACCAATCAAAGGAGCCCTGCTCACGAGTGACCCAGTAGAAATATGCATTTGTTGTCTTAAGAATTTTCCTTGGTCTTGATGTGATACTCATTAGTGTGGCCAGATCAACATGTCCACCCCGTGGTGGGTAAAGATCCGCTATAGCATCCTAAAGACAGGAAAGCAAAGATCCATTGGCTCATATAATTATAGTACGGGAAGCCCAACAAACAAAACTGAAGAGTAGTGTGGATATATAAGAACAAGAAGGGGACATAATAGCAGATAATGTTATTGGCAAGTTGAAAAGAATGTGGTGAATCCCCTAGTAAAAGAATTACTCACGTCCTGCTCCTCTGCCTTTATGATGCTGTTAAGCAGATCTTTCAGTATGCTGATGAAAGGTGTCGCCCCAATACCTAGTCCAACGAGTAGTAAAACATCGTAGTTCTTGTAATCCTGAGCTGGAGCACCGTAAGGCCCATCTATCAAGAGCTTTGGCAGGCTGCATTGACAAGGACAAGTCACATGAAGCAGCAATGGAAGCTGGGAATGGAAAAAGGAAATAAACCAGAAGACAGCCTTGTGTTACATGGGCTCTATATTAGCTTGTATGTTTATAATTCTTGGGACGAAATTTTGGTAATTAAATGCTGTCACCGAGAACTTTCCTCATTCAGTTGATTGCTATTGTACCTCTTTTTGGTGGTCTCATCTGCTCTGAGAAGGCCACTTTTCCCACCCACTGGTGGTTCACATGCCTCCGCGAAGACCCGCTTGAGCTCTCTCGTCCAATCACCTAATTGTCGAATATGAATGCTAAGAGAATCATCCCCAGGAGCTGAAGTTATTGAGAACGGATGCCTGTTGTAACATAATCACGTCAAATTATCTAAGCTCACCTCAACCAACTAATATTGCTAAAATTTGAAAGAAACTAAATTCAAACATTCTAGATTGTCTTCGTATTATTATCAGAACAAGAGCATTACCATTCAAACGGTGAAACTGCAGGACACTGAACAAACATATATTGCCCGCTCTTGTAACGAAATGCTGGAGGCTTGGACATTTGCAGTGTTAGGACATTTCCAGGATATATAGCAACCTGCATAAACAATCCAAAACATCAAGGACCAGGCACATATAATTCAGAGTTGAGTATTTGATTGTCCTTGGATTTACCTTTAGAATTTTGACCGAAGAATAGCCAGACCTGAGGGCTCTTAGGATCCTCTCCCCTGCATATAGACAAACAGGAACAGCAAGGTACATCCACGTCTGCAAGAGAAAACAATTTCCTTTAACATATCAAGTTAATTATAATTGCATTGATTTAAAGAAAGAACATTTGTGCAGAATTTCAAATAGAATAGATGCCACTACTGATCTAGAATGCTAGAAGTGAAGAATGTAAAATCTTACCGTCTTTTTGTACCAATGGTGGATGAAGTAGAGGAACTGCCCATGGACGATGAGCAGTATGTAAACAATGACAAACAGATGATGGGAATACCAGAAGGCATTGAATCCTGTCAGCCTGTCAAATGGCTTCGGGAATTTAACCAAGCTCCGTCGAAACCAGCTGGTTGCAAGGGTGAAGGCCACCAACATGCACAAAACCATGAGGACCCCAGTCACACCCTCCGGCCCTCGGACCAGTTTCATGTAACTAGGCTTCACATCGCCAAAATCATGTTTCATGGGAGCGTACATCTCTGGCGACGATGCCATGAGCCGTGGGAAGTCACAGGTAAGGTGATTGCCAACATGGAGGATCACCCCAACCACAATCGCTGCTGCTATAGTCTGCCATCAGAATATAATAAGTATTCCCTTTTAGTCTATAAAAATTCCTCATGTCATCTTCTCCGAAAAATTTATGTGTAACTGAAAGAGCCCTTATACTGTAATAATTAATCATCTAATATGGTTGACGCCACTGGCATTTATTCAAAATGGCGTATTGCCAAAAGTAGCACAATTGAGTTGTTTTTTCTTTTTCCAAAATTAAGATGAGATATGCTAGCTAGTGTATTGACTTATATTTGCGACTACTAATTCCGAATGCTAACATAATTTCCCCAAGGTAAAATTTATCATGTACTAAACCCACTCAGTCAGACATTTCAGCAAGCATTGAATAGGCAATCAAAGTTACAATCTTTTAGATCAAATAATTAACGACCCAAATTGAGTATTGTGTAATGATCAGTGATTTAACTATTTATACGTTGCACTATTTGAGATCACTCACGAGCAATGTGATGGACAAACCTTATGGAAGTTGATGTTGTCATCGAACGGCAGTGCGCGAGCGGCCCGGGTGGATCGAAGCCATGTGATGGTGTTTCGACACACGGGAAGAAGAATAAGCGCCATGTTGAGCTTAAGCGTCTCCGCAGCGCCTTTGGCAGTAGTGAGGCAGTAACCCATGACATGGAACGCGTACCTATTCCGGTACTGGATAAATTTCCACGTGAATAACCCTGCCATGATACATATCCACAGTGCTATCACCCATAGACGCTTCCAGTTCTCTTCTAAGTAGTACCCCAACTTTGTCCTAAGCTTTCGAATTGGGCCCTTCTTTCTCAACCCTGCCAGGTTCTGGCTCAGCGCCTGGCTCGTGTAACTTAGTGCTTGGCTGTAGTTTAGGTACGTGTCCTTTTGCAGCAGGAGAGTTTCCAGTTGCCATAGCTGCCATTGCAATCACAAACGCCCTGTTACTACTACGACTACTATTAAGTTACAAATTCTCATCACCACCACCGTAGGATAGGGTGTTATATGCAAATTATTTTTACTAATAATTATCATTAGCATATGCTTCTATTTTTTTGTTGGGAGATTCTTTTTTGGTTAGAGTAGCTTCGGTTCCTTTGCTGTAAAGTGAGCAACATAGAAAGTGGTGGGGGTGTAAAGGCAAGAAGTTTGATTGACAAGACCTGGAGAAGGCAAGAAGACTAACGAGACGATGAGGAGATCTAGTAGGACAGCTGTTCAACCACTAAAAAGAAAAGTTAACCCAAGCCACGTAATTGTTCTGAGATAGTGGGAGAGGCTTAGGTAAGATAGATACATCGAGTGGACTATTGAACTGCAGGCTTCTGGCCTAAGATGACTAATCCGGCTCATCCTCCTAACCTTAGTTTTGTTCGATAGTTTCAAACAAAGTACTAATGTAGAAATTTCTTGCAGTCAGGGGTGCAGAGAATCTACCATTTATTCTAGTAAATTTATATAACAAGTAAAAAGGCATATGGCAAGTTGGGACTTGAAGTAACCTCGGAACAAAACCGGCAAGTGAAAAGTTTTTAGATGACTTTGGTACGAACAGCACTGGGAGTAGAGGAAAGCTACACTCATTCGAGTCCCCACTGGCAAAGTTTCTAATACAAAATGTCAACGCCTGACCCACCTATAACAAGCGTGTGGAGGAATGGC
>NW_027330497.1:0-25000 GCF_019914945.1 Typha latifolia | reverse complement strand
CAGGATACATGAAAGCAGTCTTAGTTATTTTCAGTCTTTAATGAAGAAGCTGTTTTTAGATTGATCATCATTCATCAGAGTTCAAATTCCTGTGATGATGCCTGAAGTCTTTGGCTTAACTGGCAAAACACTTTTGAATGCTCTATACTTGCATTATCTCGTCCTTTAGTTTTTAGATTGCTTTGATTTTAATCTGTTGGGTAGCACATAACTGCAGATATCTTTATAATTACTTGCTTGTTCATCACATATATGCAGGAATTGTCAATTTTTATACTTTTCTTGGAGTCATCCTTTTCAATTTGTTAGACTAAAATTTGTCTCCAATTTGTGTGGATGCAGTTGGAGTATCTTGAGGAGCGTAGACTCAAGGATTTGGTCAAGAAGCACTCTGAGTTCATCAGCTACCCAATTTCCTTGTGGACTGAGAAGACCACTGAGAAGGAAATTTCTGATGATGAGGATGAGGAAGACAAGAAAGAGGCGGAGGAAGGAAAGGTCGAGGATGTTGATGAAGAAAAGGAAGAGAAAGAGAAGAAAAAGAAGAAGATTAAGGAAGTATCCCATGAATGGTCTTTGGTCAACAAGCAGAAGCCTATCTGGATGAGGAAGCCTGAGGAGATCACCAAGGAAGAATATGCTGCCTTCTACAAGAGTCTGACAAATGACTGGGAGGAGCATTTGGCTGTGAAGCATTTCTCTGTGGAGGGTCAGCTTGAGTTCAAGGCTGTCCTCTTTGCTCCGAAGAGAGCACCTTTTGACCTCTTTGACACAAGGAAGAAGCTCAACAATATCAAGCTCTATGTTCGTCGTGTTTTCATCATGGATAACTGTGAAGAGCTGATCCCTGAATACTTGAGCTTCATTAAGGGTATTGTTGACTCTGAGGATCTTCCCCTCAACATCTCTAGAGAGACGCTCCAGCAGAACAAGATCCTGAAGGTCATCCGCAAGAACCTGGTCAAGAAGTGCATTGAGCTCTTCTTCGAGATTGCTGAGAACAAGGAGGATTATAACAAGTTCTACGAGGCGTTTTCAAAGAACCTTAAGCTTGGCATCCATGAGGACTCTCAGAACAGGACAAAGCTGGCAGAGTTGCTGAGGTACCACTCCACAAAGAGTGGGGACGAGCTGACCAGTCTCAAGGACTATGTGACAAGGATGAAGGAAGGCCAGAGTGACATTTACTACATCACTGGAGAGAGCAAGAAGGCTGTTGAGAACTCTCCATTCCTTGAGAAGCTGAAGAAGAAGGGTTATGAGGTCATCTACATGGTAGATGCCATTGATGAGTACGCTGTGGGTCAACTGAAGGAGTTTGAGGGGAAGAAATTGGTGTCCGCAACAAAGGAGGGGTTGAAGCTTGATGAGAGTGAAGACGAGAAGAAGAAGAAGGAATCTCTTAAAGAGAAATTCGAAGGGCTCTGCAAAGTTATCAAGGAAGTGCTCGGCGACAAGGTAGAGAAGGTTGTGGTGTCTGATCGTGTTGTTGACTCCCCATGCTGCTTGGTTACTGGGGAGTATGGATGGACTGCCAACATGGAGAGAATCATGAAGGCTCAGGCCTTGCGGGACTCGAGCATGGCTGGATACATGTCGAGCAAGAAGACCATGGAGATCAACCCAGAGAACCCCATCATGGATGAGCTGCGCAAGCGAGCAGACGCAGACAAGAATGACAAGTCAGTCAAGGACCTTGTGCTGTTGCTTTTTGAGACCGCCCTCCTTACCTCTGGCTTCAGCCTCGAGGACCCCAACACCTTTGGCAGCAGAATCCACCGCATGCTAAAGTTGGGTCTCAGCATTGACGTGGATGAGTCGGCTGATGCAGACACCGAGATGCCTCCTCTTGAGGAAGCTGATGCTGGGGAGAGCAAGATGGAGGAGGTGGACTAAGGATCCGGGCTTTCTTTTTCTTTTTTCAAATTTTTTTGGTATTACTAATCAATCTAGTTTTCCTTTATTTTATAAAGGTATTAAACTACCTTGGTGTCCGTAGTACTAGTGTTTATCCTTTTTTATGTTGTTGAGGTCTTATCTTAGGTTAGCTTGTGTCAGGGCGGTTGTCTACCTCGTATTTGACACTATGCTTCTTGGAATTCTCGATGATATTAATTAGTGGCTGTCTCTAGTAAGTATCTTTTGTTATATGTGTTATCTCTGATGTAGTATCCGTATTTGGGAATGTTCCTTTGAGCATGTGTTAGTGTTTGTTGAAAACTACCACGTTGCTTCCAGCTTTGCGTTGGTGCGGTAGTATTTCATCCCTTGATTTGCCTGCTCAATGATGATATCTGGTTTTAGTATGATGTATTCATTCACAAGATTTCCTATTTCTCTCTCGTTATGTGCAATGTCTTTGTGAATCAGCGACGTGTCAGGTGTTTATCCAAGTACTTTCTTGGGTTCAAATCGTCTCCTTATTAGAGAAGCTTAATAGTTAATCCAACATTCCATTGAGCTGTTACAGATATCGAGGGACGGGGTTTATATTGTCCGTTCCCGCGGTTATAACGAAGAGGTCCGATTCTCTCAGAGTCCGAAGCTCCTACCGTTTGCTACTTATTGAGCACTTCTCTAAAGTATATTGCTCTTATAATTATGTGCGTAATTTAATTAAAAGTAAAAAAAAAATTTAACGATAAAAATAGTAAATTGTCTGACACAGTTCCAGTACAACCTCTAGTATAGTACAATTATAACTATATACATAATTTAATTAAAAGTAAGGAAAAGATCAACGATCTAAGCAGTAAATGATCGAAAGACCTCTTGATAGTCCATATTTAACACCGAACGTATCTGTCTAGTTTGCTACAAATATTCTCTCTTAGAATCTACCGGATCATTTGCAATATGATGCAATCAATATTCTTGGTCCCCTCATCTCCGTCGACGTCGTCTGAATCATCATCTATACTGTACGTTTCTTCATCTTCTTCTTCATCTTTCTCTTCATCTTCATCTTCCTCTTCCTCTTCTTTCTTAATGTTTCTTTTCAATGAAGCCAATATCTCAGTGACCAGGTAATCCAAGGTTGTCACCATCTGATTTATTTTCGCTGGGCTTTGAAATTGGCTCTGTTGCACAGCATCCACAGCTGACATCACTGTTTCAAAGTACGAGAGCAATTGGCTCTCAAGTGCCAGATAATCTATTGCAGCCTCAATGAGGATGATGATATCATCCATCAACGTGATTATAATTTGCACTTCGTCTTCTATACTTCTGGCCATGCTAACTCTTCAAAAAGATCTAAGAAAAATATTGCTCTGATATTAATTTCGTGGACTTGTTTTGAGGTATTATATATAGTTAGTTGTTGGCATAATTCCGCTCCTAATAAAAAAATGGAATTGAAATTATATTCGGGGTTGTTTTGAAAAAAGAAATCCACTAAATATCCAACTTAGACAAAAATACATTGTCACTTATGGTACTCGATCGTTATTCAGCAGTGATTTGATATAAAATTACAATTATTTTAAAGAAAATTTCTATCTAATTAATAAATCAAAGGGTATAATAGAGTATTTACTATTAACAAGAAACGCTAGTGGGCTGAGGTTAAAATTACAATTATTTCAACTTACTCGTATCCTTATCCTCCGTTTGTCAGACCAACAAGAATAGCAAACGGTGGAGAAGATGAGCAAAGCTAAAGAACAAGAGAAAGGAAGGGAAAGCAACGCTGAATTTTTTTCTGAGACTTTAAGGGTACAACAACCAGCAGGGCGAGCTTTTATAGATTTGTGTCACTACTTGTTACGTGCCGGACTCCAGTCCACCATCTCTCTCCCTCTCCTTCTCTCGTGCTGTCGACGCTAGAGCTGACGAAACCCTGGACCCGGAGCCGATGAAGCCAAGCCGTAGGAACTCTCGGTAAGCCCCTAAAACTCCTCGTTAAATTTTGGTAAATCAACCCCTTCCCCTCGTCGTCATCGGAGTCCTCGGCGACCGACGATTTCGCGTCTAACCGTCGGTCCGAGAGCTCCGATGGGTGGGGGGATGGAGGGGGGAGAAACTCCTTAGATGGCTTTGGGCCTTTAGTGAAGGGAGGGGGGACCTCCATGGCCATTGGCCATGGAGTGCGCCTCGCCGCCCCGTCGGCCACCCCGGCCGCGGGGCGAGCTGCTCCCGCTCCCCCGTAGGCGGGGAGGACGGACACCGACTCCATCGCGGGCTCGGGCTACGCCCCGCCGCCGTCGAGCCGAGTCCTTCTCCTCCTCATTCCCCTCCCCTTCCCTCCGGCTAACCATCCATCTCGGGTGACGAGTGCGGGCCGCCGGTCTCAAGGGTCGGTTGCCGGCAAAGTGGGTCACCGGCAGCGTCAGGGCCTCTCCCCCCTGTCTCCTTCCCTTCAAGGAGATGGTGACTGGTGAGGGAGGGTGAGGGTTAAACAAACCCCTTTAACCCCCACCCATCCCTTGGTGGGCTGAGGTTTAGATCGCAGCCCATGAAGCTAGTAGGCTGCGATCTAAACCACAGTCCATAGAGTTGGTGGGCGTGTGAAGACCATGAACTTTACGATTCTAATATAGACCTCGGATGTGTTTTAACTACTAAGCTGCTACACTCTTGTAGACAAAGCATAGCATTAGAGTATTAATATAGACCCTAATTATTATCTTATCCTCACACTAATTAAATGTTATCATTTTAATATCTTTAGTAGCAATACGCTGGCTTGAGAGCAAGATGCACAAATCATTGTCTATCATTACGGAAGAAATTGTTATGCACTCAGAAAATAGAAGAGTCTACTAAGTGACCCAATATTTATTCAAATTCTTAATTGAAAAGGCCCAGAATAAAGCATGGAATCTCTCTTCCCTGGTTTAGCTAGTTGAAGATCGATAAACTCATCAACGATTAAGAAAAGACCACTTGGATCAACCAATCAGCTGCAACTTAGTTCTGGTCCGAATCCAATCATCTCATTTTCAAGGTCATAGACCACCTCAGTCGATCTCTGCTGCAAGTTCCCAATAATGGAAAATTCACCGTCCGACTGCGTAGGAACAAACGTCAAGCACGTCTGCGACGGGCTCAAAGACAGCAGCGTCCCGGAAAATGAAATCGCGAGCGTAATGCCGCCGCCGAACTGTAGTTCAAGTGCCGGGATGATGATCACGCTCTCTCCTCTGAAGTCATAGCAAGTGTCTAGTATGTCAAACGGAGGAGCCATCTTGTAACTCGTCATCAGTGACCGGAATTTGTCGCGGAGAGCCAAGTAGGCTGTCGGCGGGAGGTAGGTCAGCACCGTGCCGGAGTCGATGATAGTCCCCGGGGACGCGAACACGGTTGGCGGGATCGATAGGTTGTGTCCTCCGACACTTATACCGATCAGTTCAACGAAGTAGAAGGATGGATAACTCGGATTAGTCAACATCGGAGTGAATTTAACTCCTGGGTATTGTTGTTGAGCTCCTATAGTTAAAAATCCGGTCGTGCCGTTGAACTCCGGGAGGCAGTACGAGAACGCCTTGCCGTAGACCGGCGACGCCTGGGACGCCAACGACACCTTGTTCCGGCCTAGGCCGATCAGTCCTGCAACACTGCCGAACAGGCCTTGGTTCGACTCTCCACAGCCGAACTCAAATTTCTTTAGTATACTGGAGGGTGTTAATGTAAGCGTCTCCTGCGCGAAGAAGCCGGCGGAGTAGGAGCCGTCGCCGTATTGGACGGTGTAGATGCAGACGTTGGATGTATCACATATTCCTCCGATTAAGGAGCAGTCGTCGGAGCTGCAAGATACGTTGGCGTACGTGGAGGATTGCAATGGGTCGAAGAGTTGATCATGCTGAGGGTAGCATTCTCCGACGCAGGGCTTGCATTGGATCCAGGAGATGTCGCTGCCGGTGTCGAAGATGACCGAAAAGTTCTTCGTCGGCGTGCCGTACCCGACGGTGACAATGTAGTCCATCGTGCTTAGTGGAAGGCCGATGCGGTCGGGGATGGTGACGTTAGTTGAGAAGCGGCTGGTGACGTACGTCTTCTTCGAAACAGTGTGTTTCCGGTGAAGGGAGTTCACGCGGGCAAGATCGTGGCGGAGTGTTTGTTTATGGTTTATTTTCCGGCGGTTGGTAAAGGGCGAGCAAGGGCTGTGCCGGTGAACTATAGGCAGTCTATTGCCATCCAATGCTGCAAATAAAATTATGTCACCATAATTATTCTAATTTCTCATACTAACAGAGCTTATAATAAAAAAAATAAAAAAATTATATTGGTAACCAGTAATAAGAATTACTAATAAGGGACAAAGTGGTGACTTTTTTCTATTATTATTAAATTTAAATAATTTGGGTGTATAATATGAGATAAGAGAGAAATAAGAATTATTATAGCAATATAAGGACAAGTGGTTGTTTAGTTACTATAACAATGTAAGACGACTGATATCAAAATAAATAAATTTTTATTCGAAATATTAAACGACGGGTATATATATATATTTAAATTAGTTGTAAAATAATTAACCTGTAGGCATTGAGGAGCAGGTGTCAGATGGCTGCAGTGAGTCGAGGGTGATAGAGTGAAATCGACTACGTGTTTCTCCAACATTGACACACGAAGAATAATGAAGAGTGGAGAAGACGAACAAAGCTAAGAGGGAGAAAAGGGAAGCCATGGCCAGAATTAATGTGTTTAGATTTGTGGTTCTAAGGGGGACATAGGAGAGTGATCTTATATAGAAGTGCATGATTACCACTCTGCCTTGCAATGTGCCGGATCTAGAGTGACAAGAAAGTAGATGCCCCCAAGAAGTAGATGAATTTAATATCATTGATCTATGCTGCTACAATATATTTTGTCCCAAGTTTCCAAAGGCCGGCTCAGATCAGCTAAGGTGGCTTTCCTAACTCTTGTAATAATATTTACTTCTATTTGTTCTTGTACCGAAGAATCCAGGCAATTCACATACCTTGGAGCAATTAAAATAAAATTAAGATCCTAAATTTTGAATATATTTGATATTGGATCTGTATAGGTATTGAAATTTAAAATGATATTTTAGAAAGAAAACAACAAATATTGATGTGATTAATTTTGCCACTATGCCGTATGAGTTCATCCCAACTGGTTGTCATAATTTTTGTATCGGGTCATTTTGCAGTGTTAGAATATGAAATATAAAAAATTATTATTTTTTAATAG
Organism: Typha latifolia; assembly: GCF_019914945.1. NCBI lineage: Eukaryota > Viridiplantae > Streptophyta > Magnoliopsida > Poales > Typhaceae > Typha > Typha latifolia. The sequence goes on along the minus strand of NW_027330497.1, from coordinate 17,842 downwards.
TTTAAGTTTTTAGAGTATTTGGTGGGTTAATATGGTATTAAAGTCAAAGGTCGTGGGTTTAAATCCTGTCATATGTTTATCTTTACTTGAAAATATAAACTCAACTCATTTAAATTAAATTCACTTTTTTAATTTTTTAATAGCTTAAACTTTTAGAGTAATTAGTGAGTTAACATTCAATATAAGAAGGTAATTTTTTTTTCTTTTCTAGTTAATATTGGCCATGTTTATTATCAGATCCTCGTACTGAATGCTATCATTTTCCCTAAATAAGAGATCACCAACACAGTAAACAATTAAATCAGTAAACCATCGTGAATACCCTTCGTAGCTATATTCTCAACATCTAGTAATATGGTTCCAAATATAAATTGCACTTCGTCTTCTATAATAATGATCATGGTAATTAAGTATTTATAAAGATATAAAAAAATAAATTACTGTGACATTAATTTGATGGACCAGTTTTGGGACAACAAATACACCAAATTGTTCGTACAATTCTGATCCAAATACAAAATAACAAAACTTCTTTCACTTAAAAGGCACAAAATAAAGTATGAAATCTCTCCTTCCTATTACACTTGGTACATAGTTGAGGATTGATTCATAATTCATACTTTTCTCAACGAAAAAAAGAAGAAGAGGAAATTAGTAATTTATATCATTTGCATGCTTCATCCAATCAACTGCAACTTCGTGGCCCGAATCCAATCATCCGCCTTCCAAGATCATAAACCACTTCAGTCGATCTCTGCTGCGTGTTCCCAATGATGGACAATTGACCGCTCGATACCGTAGGACGAAACGCCAAGCACGTCTGCGACGGGCTCAAAGACAGCACCGTGCCGGAGGAGATGACGTCGAGCGTAGCGCCGCCGCCGAAGTGTAGCTTGACGTCCGGTATGGAGATCTTGTCCTCTCCTCTGAAGTCATAGCAAGTGTCTAGTGCTTCAAACGGAGGAGCCCTCGTGTAATTCCTCATCAGTGACCGGAATCTGTGGCGGAGAGCCAAGTAGGCTACCGGCGGGAGGTAGGTCAGCACCGTGCCGGAGTCCATGATAGTCCCGGGGGTCTTGAATACGGCCGGCCGGATGGATAGGTTACGTCCTCCTACGCTTATACCGACCAATTCAACGAAGTAGAAGGATGGATTATTAGGATCCGTTAACATCGGAGTGAATTCAACTCCTGGGTATTGCTGTTGCGCTCCGATAGTTAAAAATCCGGTCGCGTTGTTGAACTTCGGGAGGCAGTAGGAGAACGCGTCGCCGTAGACAGCCGACGCTTGCGACGCCAGAGACACCCTGTTCCTGCCTAGGCCGATCAACCCGGCAGCGGTACCGAACGAGCCATCGTTCAAGTTGCCGCAACCGAATTCGAACTTATTTAGCACATTGGTGGGTGTTAACGTAAGCGTCTCCTTCGCCAATAAGCCGGTGGTGGAGGAGCCGTCGCCGTAGTCGACGGAGTAGATACAATTGTACGACTCGTCGCATATTCCTCCGATCAAGGCGCAGTCTTCTGACATGCAAGGTATGTTGGCGTACGTGGAGGACTGCGACGGGTCGAAGAGTTGATCGTGCTGAGGGTAGCAATCTCCGTCGGCGCAAGGCTTGCATTGGATCCAGGAGATGTCGCTGCCGGTGTCGAATATGACCGAGAAGTTCTTCGCCGGCGTGCCGTACCCGACGGTAACGATGTAGTCCATCGTGTTTACCGGATAGCCTTTGCGGTCGGGGATGGTTACGCCGTTCAAGTCCTCCTTCTTCAACATGGAGTGCTTCCGATTAAGAGAGTTCACACGGGCTATATCGTGGCGGAGAATTTGTTTGTGGTTTATCTTTTGCCGGTTGGCAACCGGCGAGCAGGGACCGTGCCGGTGGACTATCGGCAGCCTATTGCCATCGAATGCTGCAAATAAAATAATGTCACTACGTTAACCAACACGAATAAATAATAATAATAATAATCAAATCTCTCTCTCCCTCTCGTTCTATGTATCTATAAGATAGCAAAATAATTAACCTTTAGGGATTGAGGAGCAGGTGTCGGATGGCTGCAGTGAGTCGAGGGCGAGGGAGTGAAACCCACGGTGGGTTTCGACTCCGTTGGCGTACGAAGAATAGGAAAGAGTGGAGAAGACAAGCAGAGAGAGGAGCCAAAGAAGGGAAGCCATGGCTGGACTATTGCTTTGAGAATTTGTGAATCCAAGGGGCATAGCAGGGCAATCTTATATAGATTTGTATCACTACTACTCCTCGTCGTACTCGGAGGACAAAAGGTTATGGCAAAGATCGAGCACGATTCAGCTTCCACGATTAGAGCCAGCTAAAGCCGGATCAGGTCAGCTTAATTAGTCTTCTTCTACTAATTGAATTCGGATTATATCCGTGTTAGCCCCTAATTGGTTGTCATAATAATCTCTGTAATTGGACGCTGAGATTCTTATGCGGGCCCTCATCCGATTGGGCCGGATTAGGCCCAGTTAACTACTAAACTGTTACTCTGTTTATTATCGTATTCTCACACTAATGTTAACGTTTTTCTTTGGCAGCAATTAACAAGAAGATGCAGAAATTAATGCCATCATTATGGAAGAATTTCTTACAGTCTGAGCTTATACCATCATACTAAATGCGACAATTAATCATCATATTATCTGATGCTCTCAAAAGTTTATATAGGTATCGATATTCTCGTTTAGGCACAGCCTTTAGGACTAAATCCAATTCTCTTATTGGGGAGATCGTATATAACATTGAACGTCTTCTGCTGCGTGTTCCCAATGATCCCCACGCCACTTTGATCGCTGTTGCCGGCGAATGCAAGACAAGCCTGCGACAAGCTCAGCACGTACAGAATTCCACTGAAGTCGACGTCAAGGCTAACGCCGCCGGCGAACACAAGCGAGATTTTCGGCACCGACACGGTACTGTACCCAGTGAAGTTGTAACACGTGTCGAGTATCGAAAACGCCGGTGCCGGCGGGTACTTGGTCATGAGGTTGTGGAATGCCGACCGGAGTGCGGAGTACGCCGACGGCGGCAGTCGGGTGATCACCGTCCCAGAGTCGATCAACGTTCCTAATATATGTAATATAAAAGATAGCTTGTCATGGTGTCAAAGCTTTAAATAATTAAAAGTTTAAAGTATTTTGAATTTTAATTGTACCTGTAGTTGAAAACATCGTTCGACGTATTGGAAGTCGCCGGCCACCTACTTTAATGGCTACAAGATTAAGGAAATAGAATGATGGTGATCTGATATCGGATATTATACGTGTGAATCGTACTTTTTTTATCGATGTGCCACCGCCGATCGCTAAAAACCCCGTCGAGCTTGCTCTTGAAGGAAGGCAGTAGGAGAACCCTGCGCCGTATTTTCGTGACGCCTGCAACGCCAGCGACACCTTATCTCGGCCCAGGCCGAGTAGCCCGTCGGTCCGGCCGAAGAGCCCGGTGTTGTTATTGCCACACCCGAACAAGAACCCCGGCAGCACCGCCGACGGCGTCAACGTCAGGGTGTCTCGTCCGAAGTTGCCGTCAGTCTGAGAGTTGTCGCCGTACTTGATCTGGTACCGGCAGGTTGACTCGGCCGAGCAACTCGCGGAGTCAAGTTGCACGCACTCAGCCGAGTTGCATGAGATGTTAGAATACGTGGACGACTCAGCCGGGTCAAAGAACGGGTCTTGTTGCTTGTAGCAGTTGGTGCATGGGCTGCACTGGATCCACGAGAGGTCGCTGCCAGTGTCGAAGACGACGGCGAAGTCCTTCTTCGGAGTTCCAACCCCGATGTTTACGATGTAATTGCCGGTGCCGAGTGATATGCCGGTGTGAGTTGGGACCGAGACGGCGAGCGAGTTCTCCATGGCGTCTCTTTTGGATGTGGAGATCTTGCGGTGTAGTGAGTCAACTCGGGCTTTGTCCTGACTCAGGATTTGTTCATGAGATCGTTTACTCTCGAGTAGTGATGGTGAGCATGGGCCATGACGATGCACAACTCTTAGCCTTGATGGACTCGAATCTGTGGATTTGAAGTTCAGTATATACTTGGAAGCAACGATAAATTAATTATTAATTATTACCATGAGAGAAGTGGGAATTATTTCATAAAAGTGACGTTGCTAGGTGCCTTAGTAACATGAGATCATGGTTTAATTTGACTTTATTGAAGTCCAATTCTACCGTATATATAATTTTATTATATCGTTAGGTAGATCAGTAGATGGCATATGATGTGGTCGGTCATGGATCACACATCCACTTTCTAACAAGAAAAGAAAGATGGCGTCATGAAGGTGGTCAAAAGTGCATAAAGTTAATTGATCCAAGAGAGCGGTATCTTTTAAGTATTATTAAATGATATGGATTTTTTTAATCTCTCTCGTCTAGGAGATAAAGATTGATGAATTCGTCCTATTTTGCTAATGTCTCTTTCCTTGTTTCTACGTTGCATCAAATTAATGATCGGGTTAGAGAGAACAACAATTCGTTTTAGACACTAATTAACAGTACTCTAAATTCCATATAGATAAAGAGAAGAGAGCTAACGTGAAGAAAAAAAATCCAATACATATATATATATATATATATATATATGGTTTTATCACTTTTAAAATTTGTATTTCTCTTTGACTAGGATTAATTGTATATATCATTTAATCACTAATTATCATGACTAACAGAACAGCTAATTAACAAGAGTTTGACATGAGGAGTAGAAGAAGACTGCCATCAAACCTTCTGAAGAGGAGCAAACTTTGGTTGGCAACAAAGAGCTCATTCTAACCACATGGTGGTGTTTGGCTTCTATGAGTTCGCCAAATACTTGTGAAGAATTAGGAAGAGTAGTGGAGAGCAAAAGAAGGAAGACACAACACTGGAATACACAGTCTGAGATGAAAGCCATGCGAAAGAAAGAAAACTTCAACGAAGAGCACTTCAATGGTGCATTTGGAAGGAGACCTGAAGAGGTTTCAGTTATATAGAGAGAATGTTGAGCTCTCATGCAGTAAGTAGTCTATGTTTCTTTTGTTTCTCTCTCTCTCTCTCTCTCTCTCTCTCTCTCTCTCTCTCTCTCTCTCTCTCTCTCTCTCTCTCTCTCTCTCTCTCTCTCTCTCTCTCTCGTGACCACAAAAGTCTTCTCCCGTGGAGGAATTAGGTATGGGTCATAAGAGAAAGAACTAGTAGGTTGGAAAAGGAGGCTTATCACACGCGTTGGAAAGCACTAATGGAGACTATAGAATGTGTGGGCTTGCTTGACTTGTGAAAGTGTTGGTATTTGGGAACACCTCCTTTTTATGTCCCGTGGCATTGGGATGTGGTGTATTTTGACCAATAATAATAATAATAATAAATTTCTTTTTCAGATAGAAGTTTCTTCCAATTTAGGATGATCTTTTATTAAGGATCAAGGAATTCAAACTTTTAGCCTTTGTTCACACTTGTGGAATAAGTATCCACAAGTAAATGGCGTAATACTGACTAACCTTATATTAGTAACTGGTTTTGCTGATATCTAATTGACAAGCTTGAATCATGGTAGTCTTTTAAAATCTTCAATGCACCCAAGAAAATCCAAAATCTATCCTTTTCACCTTTGGATTTATCCATGATCAGGTATGAACACAAACCCTTAAAATCAGGGTACCTTGTCCTGAGGCATTGCCCTATTAAAAGAAAAGCAATTGGAAGAAAATAAAATGGTTGGTAAGGTCTCAATGATTCAGGAATGGTGTCACTATTTCTGTTTTGTGTTTGTTTGTGATTTATAATCTTTAATTTTGTGTATTTTAGTGTGTTATGAGAGTATGGTGGCCTTATCATAGGGGCATCTAGTGACTGCTGCTAGATACATATGGTTCCTGCCTTTAACAACAATATTCCCTATCTGTAACAATAGCATAAGGTCATAAGGTTATACCGTCATAGGTGATGTAATTTTATATAGAGTGGAGGACCACAAGATAACGTTCATCATTCCACACAGTCACAGACGCAATTATGTACTAGTGCTTTTCAATAATGCTTCAAAATGCGATCCATATGGTAAGGTAAGGAATGAATGAAAGCCATGGAGATGGCACTCCTTAAGTGCACAATGAGGATTCTCAAGGATTGATAAATACCGTAAATAAGATGGTTATAACAACATGATATCAGAGCCAGAACCGGGCTCTGAGAAGTCTTAGAGTTAGGCCTCTTGAGGGTAGCCGCAATAGGGGCGTACTCAGAGAAAAGCCTTAGGCATGTCCAAAGTTATTCTGTTTGTGTTTCCTCATTAGTCTTCGATACCTTCTTGATGAGTCGATAGCTATTTTTGAGTATAGTTGGGTTGGTGAAGAAATGTCCTCTTTCCCATGGTCTGAAATGATGGAGAATTGAACATGGGGGTGCTGCATTTGTGTGAAAGGGTGAAGGGGAATAGCAGCATTCTGTTCTTGTGATACAACTGTGGGCATAAATAGATGATTCATTAATTCTTGGAGACTCGAAATTGGTGTGGGAGTGGCCTGCCCATTACCTGCTTGCTTTTATGAGCATCATGAGGACTATGGAAAAAAGCAAGTCATATCATGCATCAGTACTAAACCATCGTGAAAAAATCTCCATTATGTCTATATAGGTTATAACCAAAAAAAGTCTAAATAAGTTTACTTTTTAAGCATCACTTGCAGAGAGTGGCACATATTCTCATGATCCAGGTTATGTCAAAGGTATTATTGTGGAATTTTACAATACAATATACAGAGTTAAAAAATTTAAATCACTGGATAGTAATCGTTACAGAATATAAATTGCCAATTAATTTGAAATGATGTTTAGTGGCTCTATCAATAGTAACTTTTGCTCCATAACTATAATTTCCCCTTATGTTATCTGCTTGTACCAAAGTGTATCCTTTGGCTGTGAGAACAATATCATAAATTTACCTGCACTTTTCTTAAGTTTCAGTGCACTAATTAGATCCAGCATTAACCCAGTCTTTGTACAACAAAGCATTCTCTCTAGAGATAGACTTGGCTCTACAGGGTACTTTCAGCATTTCAGGTCCTTGTCTCAGATTCATACTGCTCAAAGTTAACATTGAGAACTTTTTCATTGTCAAGCCACTTTGAGGCATTCTCGCGAATCTCAAGCACAAGCTCACACCATTTATTTGCCTGCCATTATTTTATCCCAACTTACGACAACTCTAAGCTTCTATTTTGATTTTTGACTAGTTCTTTTAGCCTTTCTTAAGTCTACCACTGGTCTCTTTAACACTATATTATAGCCTTAGCCTGCATATATGGATAAAGAGAAGTCTATCTTTTTGTCATCAAGGTTGCCAAAGCCCTAATTTCTTGCAATCTATACTTAAGCACACAAAACAATAATATAGAGCAGAGAAGCTTTAACTGGAAACTTTAATTGGAAGGAACAAGGACTTGACGAAGTACTTATCTGGCATTGAAATTCAAATGCAGAAGATGAGACAGTGTAGATGGGAGAGGGTTCATTGCATCATCTGGCGTTCCTTAGCATTAGGTGGTCCCAGATGTGGTGAGTAGCAGCAGCAAGAATCTTTGCTTTTGGCCTCTATCTGCAATATTACATGAAAATGATACCATCAAAGTGATGATGTCACTAAGTTTTCCACATTGATCTAAATGGGAATCAAGAAATCAAGTTGTTAACTGGCCTGAAGGGCTGCGTACCAAATCAGAATCCGGACTTGATATTGCTACATTTCCTCAGGATTCCTCATGAAATTGGCATATCAAGATAAAATACAGATCCATGATCATTGTAGTTACTGAACCCCTTACAGTGAATATTCTCACTTTAAGGCTGAACAGAGATTCATGGTATTCTTCTTAAATCAACTGATCAACCTTCACTTCAGCACTGCTCTTACACTACAAGATGGCCATTGATCCTGAAAATGGTGGCCATCAATCAATCAAGATTGAATAAAGCCTTTCTTCTGAAACTGAGTAACAACATCAAGCCTATACAAGGTAAATTCATCATACGACCCTAACCTGGCAGCAAATATGTCATCCCATTTTACATCCTGTATGATGGCAAGTTTCAGATGACCAGATATTATCAATAGCTTCATTGAAAGACACCTTCTGGAAAGATTGTTAAATTCCAATTTACAATCAGTGAAGATTCTCCGACAATTTGCTATCTTAGAAATATTTCCAACCTAAACCCCAAAATTCCGGGAGAGATGTCTAATGCATATTATAACCAGCTCCATTGCTGTTTTATTATAGGTAAAGACAAGGTCAGAAATGGAGCACATTGATTCTGTTCACCCTCATTGGATGCTTCAGGGCCTGTCTTTTGCTGTCGTCAGGACCCCATATTTCTGGGGAGAAGGTTGCGCTTTTCAATTTACAGCATAAAGGGATAGTAGATCATTTTTTCTTCCCAAGAATATGTCATCCAGTAGTTCACTATGTAAACCCATCGGCAGGCCCAGAAAGAGCTATTTACAAGAGATGCTGAGCAAAGATCTATTTCTTGCATCCTATCAATGGAACAGAATGGCAACTTCATTAATATGTAGGTACCCGATCAATTTGTGTGAAGAACTTTTTCAGCCATAAAAGGAGAGCGCCTCCCTGTTTAAGAAATGTGAAGTTATCAAGTGAACTGCCGCTAAGTTTCGGTTCGACCGGACCCTTGATACAGACAAAGCATTGACATACTTGCAGCTTTTAGGAGTATCATTGCATTTATTCTTCTGAGTTTGGCACCAACAAGCATAACCAAAGCATATACCACCCCATGGAAAAATGTATATTGCAGCATTTTCGAACCTTACCAGTAATCCTTGCATGAGCAAGCACCACCCTTGAAATGGTGGAAGCGAATCCGATCTCGCACGAGAATTTCCTGAGGATATAATTTGGACACATGCTTTATGAATGAATGGCAGTCACAACATATGCGTAGGTTCTTAACAATCCTTATTTGTGCTTGAGATGAAGCCTGGAGAAAAGCAAATGCTAATGCAAGCTTCTCACTGTGCCTTGAAAGCCAGGTCTCTTTCTCCTCCTCATCCAAATCTAAGAGAACTTCTGCAGTTACTGGTATATACCCCTCGGATCTCAACCTCCTCCTCATTTCATCCAGCCAAGAATATATAGCACTTCTCTCGGGATGTGAATTCCTTCCAGCAACAAACTCATAAACAGCTCCATCCAATTCAACTGAACTAGATCCCGGCTCCTTCCAGATGCTATTCTGTTTCAGTAAGTTCCTCATCTCTAAGGCATCAGACCATCTACCGGAGGCAGCATAAATATTGGATAGCAGAACATGGCAGCCTGATTGCTGGGGTTTCATTTCAAGGATCTTACTCTTTATTCTATCAGCAGTATCCACATCTTTATGTATCCTACAAGCACCAAGCAAAGCACCCAATACCATCACATCTGGTTTCATTGGCATGCCTCTCACTATTCCCTCTGCCTCTTCCAGCAATCCTGCTCGGCCCAACAGGTCAACCATGCAACCATAGTGCTTCATCTGGAGTTGAACTCCATAAATTTTTGACATGCTCTCAAAATACTGACGGCCCTCACTTACCAACCCACCATGAGTACATGCTGTCAACACCCCAAGAAAAGTAATGTCATTAGGCCTTGTTCTCGATCTCTGCATTTGCTTAAAGGCATTAAGGGATTCATGAGAAGCTCCATTGATAGCTAATCCTGTGATCAGAGCATTCCAACTAGAAACGTTCTTCCAATCCAATGAATGAAATATATTAACTGCTACCTCAGTGCTTCCACATTTGGCATACATATCAATGAGTGCAGCCCCTAGATTGTACTCATTATCCAAGACCATCCGGTTCTTATCTATGTAAGCATGGACCCACTTCCCTTGATCCAAAGCTGCAAGATGGGCACAGGCCGATAACACACTTACCATGGTCACTTCATTGGGTCTCACACTGTTATCTTTCTGCATCTCCTTGAACAGTTCAAGTGCCTCCACATAACGGTTAGTCTGCGCATACCCCGAAATCATGCAACTCCAAGAAACTACATCCTTCTTTGGCATCACATCGAATAACTCTCTAGCTGCATTCATATCTCCATTTATTGCATATCCTGAAACCATCGAATTCCATGACACCACATTCCTCACCGGCATCTCATCAAACAGCTTCCTTGCCAAAGGCAGTAACCCATGTCTCGCGAACCCCGAGACCATTGAATTCCACGTCACGACATTCCTCCCAACTGGCATTCTATCAAACAATGCCTGTGCGACATCCAACTCCCCTTTCCCTGCATACCCAGAAATGATCGCACTCCATGACACCTCATTTCTCACAGGCATTTCATCAAAAACCTTTCTTGCAACATCCAGTGCCGCAGATTTCACATACCCATCAATAATGGTGTTCCACGAAACGACATCCAACACCTCCGAGCTCGAATCGAACAACTTCTGAGCAGAACTCATTTCGCCAAAAGCCGAGTACAAGCCAATAAGCGTGTTAACAACGTAGACATCGGATAAGAACCCACGTTTCACCACCTGGGTATGAGTCATTTGGCCTTCTCGAGGGGAGGGGAGATTAGAACAGGCCTTTGCAAGGAAGGGGAAGGTGAATTGGTCAGGGAGGCACCCATCGCGGAGGAGGGATATGAAAGAAACAATGGATTGGTCAGGGAAACGGCTCTTGGAATAGGCGCGGATGAGGAGGTTGTAGAAGAAGGTAGTCGACGAGGGGAAGAGGTGGAAGTAAAGGCGAGAGATAGGTGGGAAGAGGAGAAGAGAAGAAGGGTGGTTTGGAGAGAGGGAGAGGAGGTCGAGGAGTTGGCGGAGGAGAGAGGGGTGGCGGCTGAGGTGGCCGGTGACGATGAGGTGGGCGAGGAAGCGGGGGAGATGGTGATGACGGAGATTGGTGGAGAGCATCGCTTGGATTCGCGCGTTTGAGTGGGGGTTTGCTTACGAGTTTTAATTTATTGGTTTAAATTTGGATCCGATAAAGTATTTTGACATGCATCCGACTTTCTTCCGGGTCGGATGCAGTTTTGCGGAGTTCAGGGGCCTATTTTGAAAATATCAACTGGCCCATTGGGCTTGTCTGAAGAAGAAAAGGAATAATTTGAATACAAAAGCAAATCAAAACGAACTTCAAATTACCTACCAATAATATCTCTAAGTTTGTCTACTTGTTTGACAAAGATCATCCTTTGACTTAACACAACAACTTGACATACATAAATTCCATGGCAATGAAAAAAAGAAGAAGAGTACACACCAACTGTGATTCAAATACCCCTAATCTCAATGTCTTTGGTTGGTTAAATTTTCCCATTATGAGCAAATGAATAATGAGGTTGTCCAACTGCACATAGTAACTTGCTAGAATGGAACCCACAACTGCCAACCATTTCATGTGCATTTAATTGTTTAGGCAATGCACCAAAGTTTGTTGAGTTGGTAGAAATAGAGCTCCTACCCTTCTGCAGAAGAGAGTTAGCATAGCAGGCTAGCAGCAGCTTCAACCTCTGCAATGGCCTTTTGCCTTTTGCTAGTCAAGACAACATCCTCATATTGCATTACTATATGCCAAGCTCTTCACAGTTCCCTCATTAAAAATTACGGAGAAGAAGGTTGGTAGTTTGGGACTTTGGGTGGTTGAGCTCTTTTGGGGAGTAAAATATTCTTGATTCTTTCAGCCTGGGAAGAGAAGGGCATTTATTGAGTCAGCTACATACGAAGCCCCTTGTAAATTCCTAGGAACAGGTAAGGAAGGAAGGAAGGATCCATATCTTAGGCTGCATCAGAGATGATTAAGCTGCATGAAAGCAATGCATATCTCCAGCTTGTATCAGTAGGGCATGGGCCCATTAGCAGTCTATTTGTCCACCTGGGGTTAGTTATACCTAAGATTAAAGCATCAAATGCTCATTTCTATAAAGTATTAAGGACCACATGCCTTGCTGACCATGCCAGTATACGTTGTTGTCCTCCCTTTTCAAGTATTTAGCTTTCTTTCTCTTGCTCAATATTTATTGCCACTTGTTTCAAAGTTGAGCACAAAATGCTTCTATCCATGATGAATGGATCTTGCAAGGTTGAAAAAAAATAATTACTGCTAAGAAGAAGTACATAATCACAAGACTGTTTTATGCAATATATGGCTGCATGTTGTGATTATTAAGCTGTTGAACCATGTGAGTGTGATGGTCCAAAATATTCATAGTGGCTCACTGCAATTAGACCCCACAAATTGCTACACATTTATGTGCATGACAGCAGAGAGGCAGAGAGAAAAATACCACCTTTGCTAATATATATATATATAAACAGACCATCATCATATTGCTTCAAGGATTTAGCTCTGACTTAGAATGCCTAACTTTAATGTTTCTTAAAGCTATTACTAAGAAATTAAGTAGTTCACCCTCAATTTTATATGTGATGAAGTTATCATCACGTATACACTTATTAAGGTATATTCCAAACACGTTGACTTTCAACAAGAACTATAATTGATGTCAAAACTTCTTTTAATTATTTGTGCTTAACTAATTTAGCATGCATGAGTTATCTACTCTCTCACCGTGTCATAAAGCCTATAACTAGAATAATTATATAGGAGTGTACTCCTATGCTTACATCAAATAAGTAGGTTAAATTAATATGCCTTAACTTTGGTTGATGACATGGAAAATATGCCTACACTTATTTGATATTTTTACAATAAAATTAATGGTTAATTATATCCAAACTTTTGAACTATAGTGTATTTTCACATAGACCATCATCTATTCAATTTATTTTTAATGATATGTTTAACTTTTCTATTGGCTTTTCCTATAATTAAGGATAAAATTATACTCAATGTGTCTAAAAGTGATAACATGATAATCACATTATAATTTTTTAAGAAAATAAATACAAAAATAAGGTGGTCAATATAAGAAGGGATCTGGATGTAATTATCCCTAAAAAGTAATTAGTATTGATAGTAAACTATCTTTTGACTCCCAACTAAACTCCAAAACATTAATTATAAGAAGAGTCTCACTTAACCCACTGTCAAAGCTTTTGTTAATTTGCCAACTAAGCAATAAGAACAGGGAAAGCGGATGAGTCATCAAAGCTATCTATGGTCGCGGCCACATCCTATGGTCAAATGGAAACCTCTAGAATGTGGAATTACGAGAACGCCCTTCCCTCTTGTCTGCTGACAAGGACAAAGGAGACTCCCTTCCACTCACCCCCTTCCATATGTAGACAAAAAGGTTAAGCCAAAAAAGAACTTAATATTGAAATATGGATTAATCGGATCAAGAAAATAGTAATTAAAGCTTACACACGAGATCTTAAAATATCTAGTCCCTTTCCCGATCGCCGTGCCATAATTAGATAACGCATAAGCCGGCCTCTCTCGCTCTCTCTCTCTCTCTCTCTCTCTCTCTCTCTCTCTCTCTCTCTCTCTCTCTCTCTCTCTCTCTCTCTCTTTATTTTAAGGATTAAAACCGAAAATATAGGTGTTAATTTGTAAAAAGTGCGGAATTAACGATTTAGAACAAATCATGTCATAAGGCCATAAGGGGGGGAAAAGGAAACACACCACCATTTTCCAAGTCATATACCCTAATGGAGCAACCCCACTCGCTTTGATACTCATTGAGGTCTCTCTCTCTCTCTCTCTCTCTCTCTCTCTCTCTCTCTCTCTCTCTCTACTGTGAGCTTAGTAACCATCCGATTAGTCGTCTCATCTGCTCCTTATCAGATGGGCTCATGCCTCTCGTCTCAGGCGTTGCCGGCGAGGTCCACGGCGGCGGACGATGTTCCGGCTAACGCTGGCGGCGTCTCGTCGCGGTTCTTGACTAGTTCGAAGAGATGGATAGAAAGGAAGAAGAGCACGAAGAAGGAAGGAGGAGTAGGCGGCGTAGGTGGCGGAGGAGGTGGGGGAATATTTGGCCGGCGATCGGTGGTCGCCGGCGGACGTGAGCTGGCGGAGGACGAGCTCCACCGTTTGCCCGGCCGGATGTTCCTGAACGGGGCGAGCGAGGTCGCTTGTCTTTACACGCAGCAGGGAAGGAAGGGGACTAACCAGGATGCTATGATCGTGTGGGAGGTATTGGCTTTTTTTTTTTTTCTTGTTTGTTTTCGTTTTCGAGATTATTATTGTCTTCTTTTGATGCGTGGGTCGATTCCGGACAGCAATATTCTTGCTGGAGATTTGGCAGGAGAGAAATCCTTTGCTTTATTTTTTATCAAAGTCCAGATTAACATTTATGGGTACTATCGTTTATTTGATCTTTTTTTTTTGGGGGGGTTAGATTGTATCGTAAGTAATGGGGGAAGATTAATGGCGACTGATGCAAGTATTTTGTTCTCCTTTGAAAATATTATTTGAAGAAAATAGTAGAAAGAATGTTATCTTTGCAGCTATGTTTAATCTAGTTCCAGCAAGATGTGGAACTCAGTGATAAGTAATGGGAAATGTTGGCTGACTAGTATATTTTAATTCTTTGTATATGAGTATAGGGTTGTTCTTAGCTTAGCAGTGTGCTTGGGGGCATGGATGTTAAGTAACTTTTACTGTGTAATATATTGTCCCCTCATCATCTTATGAGGAGGGAAGCGCCAGAAGCAAGTGCTCAACCATTCAGCATTTTAAAGGTAATATTATCGCCTTGAATTGCTAGATGCTTAAATGTTACTTCAGAATATGCTAGGGAAATTGGCGTTACTAGATTAGCTTGGCAACGCCATTGCAATGGCATGGAGAAGAAGCTCAGTGGAAGCCAAGATGTTTGCTAATCCCAAAGCTTGAATAGCACATTCTTATGTTTTGATGAGTTATGCAGGAAAAAAATTTATTTTGCCACATACTGGGCATACCAATCATGTTCATTTTAATGAGTTTGTACGACAAACAAGAATATCTAACAATAGGTTCCTTCATGTTAAACCTGTCTTCTAGGATGATAATATCGTAATGATGGACTATAAAATCACTTGATAGGGGACCCTAACTGCTGAGAAACACCCCTATCATTCTTCTACTTTTGGTACTCAACAAATATTTCTAGATGACTCCCCCTGTCCCTCCCTCCCTGCCACATATACATAGAGATAGGCAGGTACATGTAATGCATCCTGTTTAAATCACTCATGGAGATGCGGCCAAGCCTTTCACTTTGCGCTAACAGTAACAAAAAGGCCAACGAACAACAAGCCTTACCCTCACTTTTAGATAAATAAATGTTTCCTCATGTACCATGCATTCATTTTCATCTCCTTGTGATTTTTCCATTTATTTGTTTCTGAACTTATAATTTACTTATTATGCCATTTCCCTGGTTGTAGAATTTCACTCTAAGAAGCGACACAATCTTCTGTGGAGTATTTGATGGTCATGGGCCATTTGGTCATATGGTTGCCAAGAAAGTCAGAGATTCTCTTCCTCTCAAACTAAGCACCCAGTGGAGAGCTAATGTTGCTGGTGATAATAGTCCACATCAAAATGGCAGTGCATCAGGGAGCATGAATTCTGAGGAATCAGCATCTGTCAGTGCCGATGATGAATGGGGTGAGTCCATAAATGTTGATGAGAATGAAAAGCTACCTGAGATGTATCTGCCTCTCAAACAGTCCTTTCTAAAGGCTTTCAATTTAATGGATAAAGAGCTGAAGCTTCACCCAACAATTGATTGTTTCTGCAGCGGGAGTACAGCTGTTACAGTGATAAAGCAGGTGATGAATTGAAGAATTTCCCTTTTCTTTATTGGTTGTATTGTGCCAATGTTCAGAACTTCTCAGCTTCCAAGTTGGACTTGGTGGATAGACTCGAAAGTCATAAATCTCATAAAATTATGAATCATTGAGTTTCTATTTCTTTGGAAGAAGCAAAGTAACCCAAGTCAACTTGGCTGAGTTCCAAGTCAATTGGCAAGCTTTTGAACATTGATTTTGTCTCCAGTGATTTGCAGGATGTTATAGTTTGTCAACTTGAACTTCTTCAGGGGCAGGATCTTGTAATTGGAAATGTTGGAGATTCAAGAGCAATATTGGGCACACGAGATAAGGACAACAACTTAATTGCTGTTCAGCTGACTGTCGACTTGAAACCTAACCTGCCTAGTATGTTTCTATTTTATCTTTATTTTGCAGCCCATTTCTTTGGCAGCACAGATTTAGATAAAGAGCTGTCCTTTCCCTGGCTAGACATCTGACTTCATTCTTTTTAGTATGCTATTTATATTCATGAAATTATTTAATTTCAAGATAATACCTTTCATCTCTGGTTTCTGAATTAGCGAATGTCAGAAAATGGAAGTAAGAAAAACCTTTTAACACTACAATATGATGCCATCTTCACCACTTCTTTGTTTTTATTCATACAGTGATATCCACAAACAAAACAGTTCCTGTTTTGAGGTTCTTAATGATCCAATCCAACTACTTTTGTATGCCTTGGGTTAAACTTTCTGTTTTCATCTTATAGGGGAGGCTGCCAGAATCCAGCAATGCAGAGGAAGAGTCTTTGCTCTGCAGGATGAACCTGAAGTTGCAAGAGTATGGTTGCCAAATAATGATTCACCTGGCTTAGCAATGGCCAGAGCTTTTGGAGACTTTTGCCTGAAAGATTATGGTCTAATATCTGTTCCAGATATATCCTATCGTCATCTTACTGAGAAAGATGAGTTTATAGTTCTTGCCACTGATGGGGTACTCCTTCTTTCAGATCAACCTGTTTATTTATATTTCTAGTTATGTATGTATCTTGAAGGGTACGGTAATAAAATGCATGATGATAGCCTAATTTCTGAACTTTTGTATGCTCTAGCATAGTTCAATAGCCAGACATTAATAGGTGAGTTCAGTTTTATCTATTAACATCTCATAGTAAAATCTCCAACTTCATCACTGGCTCCTTAAACAACATCCAGTCTTTCATCAAAATGCTGAACCTTTTGACTTTTTAAATTTATGTTCTTTTTCTAAAACATTCTTTTTACCCATCTTCCATGCTGACGACGTACTTTGCTTTATGTGACACAGATTAGTTGTCCAGCTTTTGTGTTGCTTAAAATAATTCACTTTTCCCTTCTATTCCTTGTGGATATTGGTGTTGAAAAATACCTTCAAGATTTCTTCCATGTTGCTGCAGAAGTTAAAAAGTACTTGATATCCAAATTGCAATCCCCTCAATGTGATCTGGTATAGATTATTGGTATCAGACATGCAATTGAAACTCTCTCAAAATTTGAAAGTTTTTCTTTTTGTAGGTTTGGGATGTTCTCTCTAACAAGGAGGCTGTTGATATAGTGGCGGCAGCCCCAACTCGTGCAACAGCAGCTAGAGCTCTTGTTGATTGTGCAGTCCGCTCCTGGAGATTAAAGTTCCCTACATCAAAGAGTGATGATTGTGCTGCTGTCTGTTTATTCTTGGAACCAAGATACTCCGCTGATCCAGTTCAACAAAGTGAACCCAAGAAGACATCTTTGGAAACAGTTGAGGTAGTGGTCTTGGATTCCATTGAAAAAGTAGACGGAGATAAAGAAGAAACACATGTTCCGATCATTGTCGAAGCTCAAGTCAGTGCATCTACATTAGAACATCAATATACCCTACATGGCGCTGAAGAAATTGTACCAGTATCTGAGGAACCCAAGGTGGAAAAAATGCCAGACAGGTGCCAATCCACCAGGAGCCTTGCTGATTGTATATCCACTGCAGAGGAAGAAGAATGGTCTGCTCTTGAAGGTGTCACGAGGGTAAATTCCCTCTTAAATCTTCCCAGATTCTTGTCCACTGATAAAAGGTCCACCAGTTGGAGGAAGTGGTTGTGA